>NC_134528.1:4018747-4101247 GCF_027942865.1 Odontesthes bonariensis | reverse complement strand
GGCACTTGGCTGCCTACCTGTTTGCACTTCAATAAAAAAAAACTTTGCTGAATTTGGTGCGATTTTTTTTTTTTATTTTTTTATTTTTTTTTTTGTTTATTTATTATTATTATTATTTTTTCCTGCATAGATATCGAGATATATATCGTATATCGAGATACAGCAAACACTAATCGAGATTATTGTTTTTCTCAAAATCGCCCAGCCCTAGTCTGATGAAGACAGTTATGTAATTTTTATCAAGGTCCTGTTTAAAATACAGCTTTTATGGCATTTTTCAAAATGGCCTCGTTATGTGCTTTTCAATCGATTTTCCCATTGCATTGTGGGTATTTTCAAACTTCCCCTCACTATCAGTTTAAAGGAGAAAAGCAGATGAGATTTATAACATGAAGCTGTTATAACAGGGCAGCCATCTTGGCTCTGCCCTCATTAGCAGTCTTAGGTGCGTTCAGACCGGACACCAACTACAGGCGCTCCATTTCAGCTGGGGAGCGCCTGTAGTTCCTCTTCCCGACAGAGCTGGGGCGTTTAGTCGACAAACCAAGTACAAACAGGACAGTGCGAAATGGATTCCACTCACAGACAGTGTAGTTCGCTTCATTGCTAAAGAGATGCTGCCCTTTAGCATCGTGGAAAAGCCAGCATTTCAACGTATGCTGTTTGTTCATTTGCTGTGTTCTAGTGTTAAATATTCTTTAAAAATAAAAGTTTATTTCTCTTTGAAAAGGTGTACCTGCATTATTATACCATTATCTTTGTATTAGATGAAAATGATCTCAGAACGACAATATTATCGCTTATCGCAATAATTTCTGAGACAATTTATCGTCCAGCAAAATTTGTTATGGTGACCTCCTCCTCACTCATCTTTCTCCGTCTCTGTCTCAGCCTCCTCCAGCTGCCGCCAAGGACAGCCGCTCCTCCTCCTCCTCCTCCTCCGGCCTCTCCTCGTCGCCCTCCCCGTCTTCCTCGGAGGATGAGGACCACACCAAGAAGGCCAAGCCCGGCCCCCGTCTCCACCCCGTCCCCCAGAAGAGGCCCCAGATCGTGTTGGCCAAGCCCGACCCCGCCCGCAAGAAGAAGCGTGGGAGGAAGCCGCTGCCCCCCGACCTGAAGGCTTTAAGGCAGGCCAAGAGCCGACCTCTTCCTCCCCTTCCTCCACGCCACCACCAGCCAATCAAACCGCCCAGAGACGAGCCGCGGCCCGGCGTAAAGAAGCCGCTGCAGCCGGCCAGCTTCACCTACCCCGGGCTGAACCGGAGCTGCAGAGAAGAGGCCGCCTCCTCCAGCTTCTCCCAGAGCTCCAAGCCCAGATCCCTCAGCTGCATCTGGACCAGCCGCTCGCTGTCCGCCTCCTCGCCGTCCTCCGCCCACAAAGCCAGCCCGTCGCAGAAGAACTCTGAGCTGAGGCGCTCCATCTCAGAGACGGGCCGAGCGGACGGCTATAAGATGTCTCCTCTGAAGCAAGGCGGCGGCGGCTCGGGGTCGCTGGGTTTGCACGGCGGCTTCGGGGGAGGCCAGGCGGCGGTCCAGCGCTCGCCGCTGGCTCACCGGAGGCAGGATGGCGTGGGAGCTCAGCCCGGGTCAGGTCAGCACAAGCAGCAGAACTCCTGTCTCTCCAAACCGTCGTCCTCCTCGCCGTCACCTCGGGACCGAGCGAGCCAGGCGCTCAACCTCCGAGCGCTCAACCTGCAGAGCGTCAGCAAGCCGCCGCCCGGCGGCAGCCTGCAGGGGAACGCCAGCTTCAGGAGCGTGAAGGGCGGCGCCAAAGAGACTCGGACGGCGGCGGGGGGGCAGTACTCTGGCCTGGCAGCGGGCGGCGCCGCAGAGCAGGGACGGGGGCGGGATCAGCTCCCAGGAGGCGGCGGGAGGCAGGAGGACAGGAAACACGGAAACTCTCAGAACCGCAGCCTGAACGAGCTCAGCACCGGCGACTCTGAGGAGACCAGCAGCAGCGAGTCGGAGCGCGACGCCTCGCCGCGGCCCGACGACAGCAGGCCGAGCCTCGGCAACAACGCCGCCGAGTCGGACACGGAAACAGACTGGCGGCCCGCGCGGAGCCTGCTGGAGCACGTCTTCGTCACCGACGTCACCGCCAACTTCATCACCGTGACGGTGAAGGAGTCGCCCACCAGCGTCGGGTTCTTCAATTCACGAAACCACTGACGGACGCCGGCCCGACGATGCTCTTCCTGCCGCCGCTCGGGGTTCCCGCAGCGCTCTCCGTCATTCCCAGATCCCTCAGAGACGCTCACGACGCCTGGGAAGGTCGCGCCACATCACGGAGGGGAGTTACGGAGGAACCCCGAGGACTCAACCCCCGTTTACGCCTCGTGTCGGGCGGCAGTCGCCCCGACAGGAAACAGCTCGGTGTGAGGAGCTGAGCTCGCACTCAGAGTCGGAGCAGAAACACGGTTTCGGCGGCGGCTGCCGAACGAGTCATCGCCGGAGCTGGACGCAACGCCCACAGACGGACGTGGACGCCACCTCTCCCGTGCCTCAGGTTCTCTCACAGCTGGACTGTCACTGCCACCTCGGTCCCCACGTGAGGCGGAGACGTGTGACTGTGGCTTCATGTCGGACTGCATGTGAAACGTATTTAAGAAGTGTGTGTGGTCGGTAACCTCGGTAACCTGGGTAACCTGGGTAACCTTTCAGTGCTCTGCTCCCGTCGGGGTTCTTTGTATCGTCTTTGGACCAAAGGTGTAACGAATGTGAGCTGTTCCTGTTCTGTATTTCTTGCACTACGCACAGTACGGACGGAAGCTGACCCAGATGTCCCGGTCTCACTTATATCTGCCAGTTTTGTATCATTTGAATACAGTTGCCATCGCAGTGTCCTCTGGAGTTGAAATGTGTTAATTTATATTTGTAAATATGTTTTTATCATGATGTGATATCTGATATCTATCTGGTGCTCATGTTGGCTGACTAGCTTCAGATTCTTGTAGCCCGTGTGCCTCTGCTATTTGAAGGATTTGGAAATAAAGTTTAAAAAAGTTCAGAGAGCCGGACGTGTGGGTTTAATGGTGCAGTTCGTGTCCTCACCAGCAGGTGTCTCTGCCGGACAGTGAGAGGAGCTCACCTGACGGCAGGAAGAATCCTCCTGCAAGAAAAATTAACCAACTGAGGAGATGAACAGAGTGAAAGCAAAGAAACAAGTGATTTATTAATGTAGTTCTGAGTTTAAACGGGTTATTACAGGAGAGTCCCGACCCAGAGGGCTGTCTGAGATGTTGATGCCGCATGTCTTGCACTGTGCTGTTCATCTTTTGCCGTCAAAAAGGTAATTACGAAAGCCAAAGTCTCTCTAATAAACACGTAAGGGATGCAGAGGGCATGACTGATTGGCAGGGTAGGGATCCAATCATGACGCCATTCTCAGCCTGCGCTCCTACCGGGTAATCCATGTTATTTTTTTAATTTATTAATTCATTTTATATTCAAACTGAAAACATGAACTGAATAACACTCAAGTCATTCAAGTCATCGTGTCTCTAGTCAAGTGCCGAGTCTTTAACTTCCAAGTCTGAGTCGAGTCTGAAGTCTTTTCTTCTTTGTCAAGTCAAGTCACAAGTCATCAAAACAGCGACTCGAGTCCAAGTCGCAGTGACTCGAGTCCCCATCTCTATTAGCAACAGTTGGAATGGGTACAGCACCAACTCATTCATTCACCGTCATATATCCAAGGAGAATTACCCTCGCTCAGCTCAGTCTGATTGTAAGTTAGCCAATAATCTGATCCTTTCAGAGCCATGTGACCCCACTGGGGGTCACAGCTCCAGGGGAAAGCTGCTGTCAGACACCTCAGGAATAACACGGCTGTGAGAGGCAGAAGCTATCAGCCCCCGAAGCTGCAGAATCAGTGATTTATGGCCACGGCCGAGCAGAGAGGTGGAATTTTCCCAAAATAAGTCGGAGTAAACAGGCTGCGACAGAGGGGCCCTCACAGCACGCTGGTATGCATAAACAGTTTGAACAGTGTGGGGCAGTGTAGCGGCTCCACCCCCCACCAGACCTCCACCCAGGGCAGCACATTACAGCCCCACGAGCTCAGAAACACCTCCGCACAGCAGGAAAAACGGCCCGAGACTCGGTCTGATGAGGCCGGCACCATCAGTGCTGCCCTCTAGTGGCTGTTTGAGCTCCTAGAGGAGCTGAAATCGGATGATTTTCATCCAGCTTGAGCAAAAGCGCACCGAAAACAACCGAAAACAAAGCGTGAGCTCAGAGGTGAGCGTGCCTTTGCTGTGGCTGCTCCTAAACTGTGGAACAATCTGCCTCTCCACGTCAGACAGGCTTCCTCTCTGTCTGTTTTTAAATCCTCTTAGAACACATCTCTTCTCCTTGGCTTTCGACACGATCTGAGATGTCGAATGCATAATTATTATTTATTATTATTCACTTTAAAGCTGCTCAGAACTGAACTAACTCTGGTTCTGCCTCAGATTCTGGGTTTATGTTCATGTTGGAACATGTTTCAGTGAATATCTGCAGCTGTTACCATGGAAACATCTGCAGATATTCACTTTAAAGCTGCTCAGAGCTGAACTAACTCTGGTTCTGCCTCAGATTCTGGGTTTATGTTCATGTTGGAACATGTTTCAGTGAATCTCTGCAGCTGTTACCATGGAAACATCTGCAGATATTCACTTTAAAGCTGCTCAGAACTGAACTAACTCTGGTTCTGACTCAGATTCTGGGTTTATGTTCATGTTGGAACATGTTTCAGTGAATCTCTGCAGCTGTTACCATGGAAACATCTGCAGATATTCACTTTAAAGCTGCTCAGAACTGAACTAACTCTGGTTCTGCCTCAGATTCTGGGTTTATGTTCATGTTGGAACATGTTTCAGTGAATCTCTGCAGCTGTTACCATGGAAACATCTGCAGATATTCACTTTAAAGCTGCTCAGAACTGAACTAACTCTGGTTCTGCCTCAGATTCTGGGTTTATGTTCATGTTGGAACATGTTTCAGTGAATCTCTGCAGCTGTTACCATGGAAACATCTGCAGATATTCACTTTAAAGCTGCTCAGAACTGAACACAGAGAAAACAACGTGGAGTTAATGTTTGTATTCCTGCTCCTGTGTGAGCTGTTGCTTTTGTAGCGGTTCCTTCTCCGCTCTGAACACCGCGGCTCTTCACACTCTTAATCCTTTGCAGAAGTGTAACCAAACTTGTTTACAGTTATTGTTCGTGAGGAGTTTGCCTTGAATATTTGCTGTGACAGTTGGGAAGCTGGTGATCACGGACTCTTTGTTGCCCGCTGCAGTCCTCCGGCGCCCATGTGTTTTGGATTCTATTGGAGTTTATAATCAGCCTCGTTTGGAACAAATATGACCGTAAACCAGTGATTTCATTCTGTTTCTACAACGGTTTTGCCATCTTTAAAATGTAGATTTATTTATATCTGAACCTCGAGTTACCATCGTTCCATCTGATTAAAATCGATTGTTATGACTTTTGTTGTTTTCTTCCTAATTTTGGAGATGGCAACGTGGTCCAGGCTGAAACATCTGGATGGCACATGAAATTCTGTTCTTCCCACAGCTTTTAGTGGCTTTAATTCAATTTCAACTAAATTCAGTTCAGTTTTATCTATGAAGCTTCAAATCACAACAATCTCACCTCAAAGATACAGTCCAATTCATTCAATTATAAATTAGTCCAATTCAAACAAAACCATTAAAACAGTTTCTCAGCTGAGGAAACCAACAGATTAACTGAAAGATCTCTCTGATCCAATCCCCCGTCCTGAGCGTGCACGAGGCGACTGTGGGGAGAAAAAACTCCCTTTGAACAGGAAGAAACCTCCATCAGAACCAGGAAGGGCGGCCATCTGCCTGGACCAGCCGGGGGCTGAGAGGACAGGAAAGAGGGGACAACAAGCACCGTAACACCAGGCCAGGGACACCTGCTGAGACCAACCTGTTTTTCCTTTGGCTGTGTTCGAAACTGCATACTACATACTACATACTTACATACTGCACACTCATCGATCAGACAGTATGCAGAGCGTTTACCCACAATGCATTTCCCTCCTGCCCGAGCTGAAATCAGCCGGCCTGAAGCTGATTTCCCTTAAGCTCTAAACTCTGTAAACTTTAGCAACATTTGAAACATTTTCAGGTGAGAAAGTAGTCGTTTAGATCCCCAACGTGTTGAAAACCTGACAAAATACCGGCTGTTTACTATTTTGTTCCCACGAATTCGGCGCTACTAAAGCTAGCCGCAGTGAGCAACGCACTTCCGGTTATTTTCACAAAATAAAACACCCGTTGCCTTTTATCATAGGGAAAGCCATTACCATACAATTGGTGCTTTTGTTTTGAAAACAGGAAGTGAACCTACCCTCGTTGTAGCTAGCTTGAAACTGCCGTTTTGACAGGAAATGACGATCGGCGACGTCACGTTACGTTGCATCTTGGGTAGTTTGAGTATGAGTAGTAACCTCATGATGCATACCCAACATTTCAGAGAATCTAGTATGCATCCGGGAACTTCTCCATTACTCAAACTCGCATACTAACTCAAAAAGTTAGTATGAGTGGTAGGAGAAGGATGCGGTTTCGAACACAGCCATTGTGTTCACTGTTGCTCATTAGCTGACGCTAACATTCTAACTTCCATCCATTTTCTATACTTATTTAATAAGATTAAGTGGGCGGGAGCCTTTCCCAGCTTGTCACTGGGTGAGCGGCGGGCTGCACCCTGGACGGGTCGGCCATCACAAAGACAAACACGGGGAGAACGTGGAACCTCCCCACAGAAAGGCCCCAGCTAGGACGTAGGTGCTAACCACCGCAGCCCGAACATCCTGCTGGAAACACATAACGGGGATGACTTTTCAACCTGTGCAAATATCAGTGTTGCAGGAATATTGATTCTCTGTTTCAGTTATTTAAATCCGGATCTTCCATCCTGCACCAACCGTTTCTGATTCTGGGTTATCAGGACACTCAGAGTCTGAGAATCGGTTAATTTGTTGGGCAGCAGATGGAGCTCATTCTCCAGCGACTGCCACTAATCTACCACAGAAGAAGAGGACATGCCGTGATGATGCCAGTCACAAAGAGCACCAGCTGAGTGGCAGAAAAGAGATGGAAACAACACAGAAACCTGAGTTTTCTCCTCACTGCTTATGGTTTCCTTTGAGTTTTTCCCTGCTGGAGCTCCAGCTTCAGTGGATGTTGCAAACACGTATGCCTTCATTTAATCACAACTTTTTCAAGCCGTAAACATTTAAATGTTCTTCCAATGTTTGTTTATCTATTTTTATTTAAAGAAATGGGTAAATATCAGAGGTTGGTAGAGCAGCCAAAAATTATACTCAAGTAAAAGTAAAAAGTAGTCATCCAAATAATTACTTGAGTAAGAGTAAAAAAGTGCTCGGTGAAAAAACTACTCGAGTACTGAGTAACTGTTGAGTAACGTCTGATTTATTTGTTAACACAAGCATTCAATCAGACAGACAAAAATACTAAATAATCATCTTTAGGCCAATTAGAGTTCATCCAACTGATGAAATAAATTAAAATGAATTAATTAATTACAAAATAGCTTAAATTAAAATAATCCAGGTAAATTCAAGTACTTCAATAAAAAATAAAAGAGACTTAGGAAATGTTTAAAACATATGTAACCCATATGTAACCTAAAAAACAAACATTCACCTATCCATGGGGGAAAAACGAGTTTAGGAAACTTACCGCTACATGTTTCCTCAGGTTAGATGTTGAGTTTCTGCTGAAATGTGCGTTTGTTTTGGTTGACACAGAAGACACATAATGTAGCTGCTGTTTCTCACTCTTTGTAAGGTAAACATGCTTTCAGTATGAGGCCTCGTCTGCGTCTTCATTTCCCACCGTTGGTTCTGACATTTTTCATCTGTTTCTTTGTCTGTGTGCTACGACTGCTAATGCTAAAGCTAACCCGTCCCGCCGCTGAGATCGAGTACGGTCACGTGACCAGACTGCACGGCTGCGTCTGATTGGTGGAACACAGTCAGGTGGTAGAGCCTTTGGTGGAAGTCTCTCTCTCTGTCAGAATAAAACATTAAAATGAGGCGTACGCGGGGGGATAAAAATAATGAGGCGTAGAATACCAAAGAGGTAAGAAGAAAAGTAACCAGCTCATTGTAGCCTAATGTAGCGGAGTAAGAGGACAGTTTCTGCTGCACACATCTACTCAAGTAAAAGTAAAAAGTATAGAGATTTAAAACTACTCCTAGAAGTATAATGTTTTCAAAAACATACAGAAGTAAATGTAACTGGTTACTGCCCACCTCTGTTTGGTGTCATATGAATATTAGCATAATGATTAGAACTGAACTGAACCTACCTGGACTTTAGTCTGTTTTAAGTGTTTTGAACTGAATTTTCGTGCCTCTACAAAAACGTTTGGAAGTGAAAGGTTTGTTTTCTCACTCCTGAGAAGAGGCGGTTCAGGATGATGGTTGTGACACTTCTCTTTGCTTCCAGCAGACTGAGGCGAGCTGCCGGATATGAAGCAGTCCTTTGTGTTTGAGGAGAAGCTCCTCAGACAGCAGCTGCTGGCAGAGCTCTCTGAGAGGCTGGGGTCTGTAGAGTGTGTGTGGGGAGGCCGCAGCCTGGCGGCAGCCGGGCCGGGCAACGGGCGGCTGCAGATGGCGACCGCCTCCTCGCACCACTGTGAAAACCTTAAAACGTCTCGGTGTGATGTCCGAATTCTCCCACCCGTCCTGCCCGTCGCAGGGCTCAGGGAGAGGCTTCAGAGGCCGACGCCTTGTTAGATTTATTAACTCCTGATAAAACTCTCACCGGTTCTGAAGTCTTGGATTCAGGTCCCACGACCTCTGGTGACGTGTCAGGAGTAACCTCTGCCCGTTTGGCTTTGTGTTCGACTTTCTGCAGATTCTGCAGCTCCTCATGAGGAGGCGAGAAGGAGAATCTGAAGGCTTTTAAACATTAAAACATTAAAACTGGGGCTGGGAGAGTTAACTCGTTATTATGTAACGCCGATAAATATTTTATCGCGCATTAACGCAGGTTTTATTTATTTATTAAAAATAATAATAATAATAATTTAATTTTGGGGGGGGGCTTTTGTGCCTTTAATGAAAATTAGTGCCCGAAATGTGATGCCTGAACCTAACCGACCCATCCAGAGAAGGTAACTGGTACTAACCAGAGAGAGGTAGACAACAGGCCGTGTATTTGGGTAAATAAAGCTCCCTGCTGACTGTGAGGGACACGATGGAAGCAGGTTTGGATGTAAAATAAGAGGTTTTACTGCAGTAAAAGTACAGTAAACAGTACAAATACTGTAACCTGCAGCCGGTCCCATGATGGACTAAACCTGACCGTTCTGCTCGGGTTGAATAAATCCAAACATTATTTATAGGGCTGGGCGAGTTAACTCGTTATTATCGCGTTGACGCATTTTTTTATTTATTATTATTTTTGGGGGCTTTTGTGCCTTTAATTGAAAGTTCAGAGAGACAGGAAGCAGAGAGAGGGGGAACAACACGCAGCACAGGGCCAGCTGCAGCGAGGTCCATAGCCTCTGTACATGGGGCGCCTGCTCAACCCACTACGCCACGGACCCCCCCTGTTTTATTATTTATTTTATTATTGTAAAAGTCTGTTCCACACAGGCTTTTATTTTGTAAAAGTCTGTTGCTCACAGGCTTTTATTTTGTAAAAGTCTGTTGCTCACAGGCTTTTATTCTGTAAAAGTCTGTTGCTCACAGGCTTTTATTTTGTAAAAGTCTGTTGCTCACAGGTTTTTATTTTGTAAAAGTCTGTTGCTCACAGGCTTTTATTTTGTAAAAGTCTGTTGCTCACAGGCTTTTATTCTGTAAAAGTCTGCTGCTCACATGCTTTTATTTTGTAAAAGTCTGCTGCTCACAGGCTTTTATTTTGTAAAAGTCTGTTGCTCACAGGCTTTTATTTTGTAAAAGTCTGTCGCTCACAGGCTTTTATTCTGTAAAAGTCTGCTGCTCACATGCTTTTATTCTGTAAAAGTCTGCTGCTCACATGCTTTTATTTTGTAAAAGTCTGCTGCTCACAGGCTTTTATTTTGTAAAAATCTGTTGCTCACAGGCTTTTATTTTATAAAAGTCTGTTGCTCACAGGCTTTTATTCTGTAAAAGTCTGCTGCTCACAGGCTTTTATTCTGTAAAAGTCTGTTGCTCACAGGCTTTTATTCTGTAAAAGTCTGCTGCTCACAGGCTTTTATTTTGTAAAAATCTGTTGCTCACAGGCTTTTATTTTATAAAAGTCTGTTGCTCACAGGCTTTTATTCTGTAAAAGTCTGTAGCTCACAGGCTTTTATTTTGTAAATGTCTGTTGCTTACAGGCTTTTATTTTGTAAAATTTGTCTGCTGTGGAACAGGAAAAGAAAGTAATCGGCGGATCCACCAAACATGGAGAAGGGTACGGAACTTTTACTCGGCCATTTTCATGTTAAAGTTCTTCCAGACGGCGGAGTCGACAGAACCAAAGTCATCTGTAAACTCTGCCAAGTTGAATTGTCTTCTCAGCGTAGTAGTTCCAGTCTAAAATATCACTTAAAGGCAAAACACACAACTGATAGCAGCAAGTCATTCAAGGAAACAGACAGTGGAGCGAGGCTTCTACATAAAAACGACAGAAAGATGCTGATGTTAAAAGTGTGTTTGCACAACAAATGTTATGGCACTTTCATTCATATGGCAGCACATTTAAAATAAAGCTAAATGCTAAAAGCTATACACTACTTTTGGATTCATTTTTGGATTCTGCGTACAAATGAGATTAATCGTGATTAATCAGGGAAATCATGTGATTAATTAGATTAAACATTTTAATCGTTGCCCAGCCCTAATTAAAACAGTAAACTGAGCAGCCTTTGTTTGGAGTTCCTCCTCTGTTCTCCAGCAGAGTTTTCTCCTTTTAAAGAGGTTCATGAAGACAAACAGTTAAAGGAGTTTGTGGAAGAAATTCACTTTTCTTCACTTCGTTTTGAGGAACCTCAGCAGCTCCAAACAGTTACTGATCAAAGGCCACAGACGAGCATCATCTGACTTTACAAAGCAAAAGGATGAAGATTTATTTGACCACATTTAAAAGGAAACTGCAGGCTGGGGGGGCCGGACTCTCACAGACCTGCATCAGAGCGAGCTGCGACCTCGAGCTGAAGACCCGCGGCGCCGGCGATAAGAAACGACACCTCCCTCCGCTTCCCGTCCTGCCTGCTGGCACTGAGAAACAGCTGGCATTAAAGGGATAGTTCGCCTCTTCTGACATGAAGCTGTATGACATCCCATATCAGCAACATCATTTCTGAACATCTTCTTACCCCCTGCTGCGTCCTGTGAGCAGAGTTCCAGCCTCGTTTTGGTGTTGATGAAGGTAGTCCGGCTAGTTGGCTGGGGTTTAAAAAATAAAGCGTTTTGCTTCTCAGAACAATATGCGTTAAACAGAGTAATACATTTGCATCACAAAATGGTTCTCCAGGAAAAAGTCAGACCTTTACTTTCTCTTTGTTTCCATTCCTTTCCTTTCTTTCCCTTTCCTTTCCTTTCCTTTCCTTTCCTTTCCTTTCCTTTCCTTTCCTTTCCTTTCCTTTCCTTTCCTTTCCTCTCCTTTCCTTTCCTTTCCTTTCCTTTCCTTTCCTTTCCTTTCCTTTCCTTTCCTTTCCTTTCCTTTCCTTTCCTTTCCTTTCCTTTCCTTTCCTCTCCTTTCCTTTCCCTTTCTTCTCCTTTCCTTTCCTTTCCTTTCCTTTCCTTCTCTTTTCCGTTTGTTTCCTTTCCTTTTGTTTCCTTTCCCTTTCTTTCCCTTTCCTTCTCTTTTCCTTTCCTTTCCTTTCCTTTCCTTTCCTTTTGTTTATGTGCTGTGCAGACCGAGCAGTCCCCTGCTTCCGAGCAGCAAACACCGTAACAGGTGCGGCTGTCGGCAGGCGGCAGCAGGCAGTGATACGAAGGGAGAGAAAATAGGGCCAAGAGATTGTGAGGTCTGACTTTTCCTGGAGAACCATTTTGTGATGTAAATGTATTACTCTGTTGAACGCATATTGTTTTGAGAAGCAAAACGCTTTATTTTTTAAACCCCAGCCAACTAGCCGGACTACCTTCATCAACACCAAAACGAGGCTGGAACTCTGCTCACAGGACGCAGCAGGGGGTAAGAAGATGTTCAGAAATGATGTTGCTGATATGGGATGTCATACAGCTTCATGTCAAAAGAGGCGAACTATCCCTTTAAGCACTAAACATTTCAGAAATGGATGATAGAAGTTAAATAAAAACAATGGAAACAGTTGAGTTCCGACCTTTTGGTCCAAAGTGTCCCACAGATCAGCAACAGTCTGAGTTTTTGTTGCTCTCTGCACTTTTCTGCATCAGAACACAGCAACAAACCAGGCAACAAGTTGCCCAGATGAATGAAAAACAATGTGCTCCATAAATGGATCTGATGAAAACAAAATGATTCGAAAGTGGAGTTACATGTCAGACTGTAGGTTCCTTAATGAAGCCATTAGCTTGTTGCTCTTCTCTCTCGTCATCCACGACAAAATAAAAACTCCACAAGATCCTCTTTTGTTCCTCAATTTACTTCCAGAAAACAGAAAGAATGTTACAGCAATGATCCGATATGAGAAAAATGAAAAATGTGAGAGAAAAAACAAAGAAAGTGACAAAGAGAGAGAGATCAAAAAACTGTGTGGCTCCACTCTGCCACATGACCAAAATGACTCCGGTCAGCAAACTCTCCCGTTTTAACCCTCATACCTGATTTAAAACGCAACTTCATTTCTGAAAAGGGACATTTTTGTCCCCTTTTAAAACGACCTAAAAACATCATATGTTAATATTTTTTTCTGCTTTTTTTTTTTGTAGATCATTTATTCCACTTCAGTTCTGATCATAACTACCAAGTTTTCAATTATTTAAAAAAATTAACCCTTTAGATGCCAATTTGAACTTTTAAGCCCAAAATTTAAGCCTTTAGGTGCAAATATTTTCAAAATATGGACTGCAAAGTGGAATTATTGAGTAGGGATAATTATGGTCTGGGATATGTCAATGATTAGCAACAACATTGACTTTTGGAGATTTTTAATTTTTTTGCTGTGTCTGATTTAAAAAAAACAAAAAACAAAACTCCTTAATTTCTGAAAAGGGGATATTTTTGTCCCCTTTTAAAACGACTTAAAAACATCATGTTAATATTTTTTCCACTTTTTTTTCCAGAAATCTTTTCTTCCACTTCAGTTCTGATCATAACTACCAAGTTTTCAATTATTTTCAAAAATTTAACCCTGTGCATAGTCTAATGCTGTATTCATTATAATGGATGTCTATGGGAGCCGTTTCTGTAATCTGCCACTGCAGAAAAACTAAAAAGCTGATAAAACTGATGTTGTAGCTCATCAATGACATATCCCAGACCTAATAATCCCCCATAGAATATTTCACTTTGCATTGCATACATTGAAAATACAGCAGTTTTTGTGTGTGTTTTTTAACAGAAATGGGTGTTTACCTCATATACACTGGTATTTAAAGGGTTAATTTTTTGAAAATAATTGAAAACTTGGTGGTTATGATCAGAACTGAAGTGGAAGAAAAGATTTCTGGAAAAAAAAGTGGAAAAAAATATTAACATGGTATTTTGGGGATCATTTTAGAAGGGGACAAAAATGTCCCTTTTCAGAAATTAAGGAGTTTTTTTTTATTAAATCAGGCATAACAAAAAAATTCAAAATCCCTAAAAATCAATGTTGTTGCTAATCATTGACATATCCCAGACCATAATTATCCCTCCAAATAATTCCACTTTGCATTCCATATTTTGAAAATACTGGCACCTAAAGGCTTAAAATTTGGGCTAAAAAGTTCAAATTGGCATCTAAAGGGTTAATTTTTTGGAAAAACGGTGTTTATATGGAAGATGTCCCGATGAAGTACCAGGGGGGATCAGACTGATGAGTCTGATGAGCCTGTTGGCCATCGAGGAGACAGATGTGACAGATGCTGAGCCCACTGAGCTGCTTCCTAACTGATGATTTCTGGACTCTGAGAACAGATGAAACTAACAGAAAGGAACACCAGTTCTTGGCAGTGGATTTTATGTGACAAAAAAAACATGAAAACAAAATCATAATTTGGTACAGTTTTGTTCATAGTTGTGTCAGCGTGTCACTAAGAAAGGAACAATGCAACAGACTTTTATAAAACATATTTATTGTACAAAACTACAGGTGTTTTTAAACTGATTTAACAAAACAAAGATTTAAACCAAGGTTTTATTCATTTATACCAATAAAGTCAGGACAGAATCACAAATACAAAGAAACAACAGGAAAGCTGTTTAAATGGGCCAATTATGAGCCAATTAAAGGCCAATTATGGACCAATTAAAGGCCAGTTATGGGCCAATTCATTCACATTGAGTCCGTTTTAATGACATTAATAATACACCAAGGTGTCATCCCTCATATTTTTTAAATCTTAAAACAAAATAACCAATTTTCTTTTTAAATATTTGTATGAGAACACAGAAAACAAGTTGTTGTCCAATTTTACAGAAATTAGAAATAGAAAACAAGTCATCACATGAAGTTTTGTTTCTCGTACACGAACTGTGAAGCTGAACAGAGATGATCACAACACTTTGAGCTCAGAAAACCTTTCCCCAGATTTTACTGCGTATTTATTTATTTTTACACCCTGAAGCTCATAAAAATGTGTTAAAACATGCAAATGAAGGAATGTTTTGGCCTGATTTCAGCTCCTGTCGGTTCATTCAGCTTGAAAAGAACAAAACTTCTTCACACTTTGGACTCATAAAACCAAAAAGCAGAAACAATAATCCACAGATTTATGGAAATAAGGTGTTTTCAGCTTCAGAAAGCAGCTGCTGCTTTCTGTCTTACAGAAATATTCCTGAAAGATTTGAGCTGAAATGAACAACATCAGCCTTTTCTCAGAGATGTTCCTGATCTGAGGATCTTAGAGCAGAACAGTTTGCTTCTGTCACACATGAACAGATCTGATTATATTAATGATCCTTTAAACAAAGTTCTGTCACAGAACAACACAAAGCAACAGAATTCGGCCTGATTTGGACTTTTCTCACACACCATCTTGCAGGAAAGTGATTCCTTGCTGTTCTAACTCAGCTGAGCCGGTCAGACAGACGCTGCTCTGAGGTTAGAGGTTTGATTCCGGGGCAGAACACTGGCCCTCAGTTCGGACACGAGCATTTGCACTCCGATATAACCGGATACTGAACGGGGATCCAGCAGCACTTCAGCCCCCCCTTCTTCTGCAGGCAGCGCCATCGCAGGATGGTTAAATGAGTTGCTTTGGCAGGTTTGCAGAGCATCCCCTCAGGCACCGAACAGGAGCGCTTATTGTAGCAGCTCCCCGTCCTCACGTGGCGCGGCCAGTAGCGGCTGCCCAGGTCGCTCCACGCGTGGACCACCGGGCACAGCGCGTAGGCCCACAGCCACAGCTGCAGCCGCCTGCGCAGCTTCCTGCCCGGCTTCTGCTTCTTGCCGTGCTGGACCTCGAACTCCAGGGCCCGGATCTCTTTGGGCATCGCTCCGGAGAGCTTCGGGTCGTGCGCGTGCTGGCTCCCCGCGCCTTTGTCCTCCGGAGAGGACACGGACATGAAGTGCGCGTCGAAGTGGCTGCCCAGGGCGCTCCGGAGCTCCGTCTCGTTCAGGTCCTTCTCCTTGGGGTCCAGCGCCGGGTCCGCGTCCTCTTTCGGGACGTCCACGGGCAGATGGTCGCTGGGGATGGGGCGGAAGAGGTAGTAGTGTTGGCATGTGCCCTCCTGGACCCTGAAGCCCAGAGGCAGAAGCAGCATGAACAGGGGCAGCAGGCAGCCGGGGGTATGCATCTCCTCCGCGGGTCCCGGGTCACACCAGAACCACAGACGCTCCGGGTCGGATCCAAGTGCGAGCGCGGCGCGCGCAGCGCCGGGCGCGAGACGCTCCGAAACTTCTCAGAAACTTTCCGACAGAAATGAGAGTCAGCAGGAGAGGGGGGCCAGTCCATGTCCAGGTGTGAGTGGAGCCAGACTCAGCACCGGGCCTCTGCGCTCAGCAGGTCCCGCTCAGACAGCTCTGCGCCCCGCATGTGGACGCACCGCTGCTGCCTCTGGTCCTCCAGGAGCCGGACTGACTGCGCCTCTGAGTGCGCGCACATATCCAGCAGCACGCTGATGTCATCCGGCTCCGAACCCCACCCTCACCCCACCCTCACCCCTCACCCCCCCCATTCCGCTAAAACACACGCGCAGTTGACGCACAGGCACATTATGGCGGGATGATGATGATGATGAAGAAGATAAATCTGCTGTTACTGGAACAGCATCATGAGCTGGAACTGCAGCTGAGGGGAGTTCATTTAAAAACAGACTCTCAGGTAAATTTGGAGCCATGACCCCAACATGAGGTGAAGCAGAGCCCACCGGGGTCCTAAAATGTTCAAAAGTTCTCCTTAAAATGGAGATTTCTGGAAAACAGATTCAAACATCACCAAACGAACTTCTTTTATCTGAAGGTTTTACTTTCCAAATACTGCTGAAAGCTGATGAAACAGTTTGTTAAAGATTAAATTATTAGGGCTGGGCAACGATTAAAATGTTTAATCTAATTAATCACATGATTTCCCTGATTAATCACGATTAATCGCATTTGTACGCAGAATCCAAAAATGAATCCAAAAGTAGCGTATAGCTTTTAGCATTTAGCTTTATTTTAAATGTGCTGCCATATGAATGAAAGTGCCATAACATTTGTTGTGCAAACACACTTTTAACATCAGCATCTTTCTGTAGTTTTTATGTAGAAGCCTCGCTCCACTGTCTGTTTCCTTGAATGACTTGCTGCTATCAGTTGTGTGTTTTGCCTTTAAGTGATATTTTAGACTGGAACTACTACGCTGAGAAGACAATTCAACTTGGCAGAGTTTACAGATGACTTTGGTTCTGTCGACTCCGCCGTCTGGAAGAACTTTAAAATGAAAATGGCCGAGTAAAAGTTCCGTACCCTTCTCCATGTTTGGTGGATCCGCCGATTACTTTCTTTTCCTGTTCCACAGCAGACAGCAGCAGACTTTTACAAAATAAAAGCCTGTGAGCAACAGACTTTTACAAAATAAAAGCCTGTGAGCAACATACTTTTACAAAATAAAAGCCTGTGAGCAACAGATTTTCACAAAATAAAAGCCTGTGATCAACAGACTTTTACAAAATAAAAGCCTGTGAGCAACATACTTTTACAAAATAAAAGCCTGTGAGCAACAGATTTTCACAAAATAAAAGCCTGTGAGCAACAGACTTTTACAGAATAAAAGCATGTTAGCAGCAGACTTTTACAGAATAAAAGCATGTGAGCAACAGACTTTTACAGAATAAAAGCCTGTGAGCAACAGACTTTTACAGAATAAAAGCCTGTGAGCAACAGACTTTTACAATAATAAAAGCATGTGAGCAGCAGATTTTCACAAAATAAAAGCCTGTGAGCAACAGACTTTTACAATAATAAAAGCATGTGAGCAACAGACTTTTACAAAATAAAAGCCTGTGAGCAACAGATTTTTACAAAATAAAAGCCTGTGAGCAGCAGACTTTTACAATAATAAAATAAATAATAAAACAGCGGTGGTCTGTGGCGTAGTGGGTTGAGCAGGCGCCCCATGTACAGAGGCTATAGTCCTCACTGCAGCTGGCCCCGGTTCGAGTCCCGCATCGGACGGCCCTGTGCTGCGTGTTGTTCCCCCTCTCTCTGCCCCCTGCTTCCTGTCTCTCTGAACTTTCCATTAAATGCAGAAAAGCCCCAAAAGATAACATTAAAAAATAGTTATCGCCATTAAATCATTGACGAGTTAACTCGCCCAGCCCTATAAATAATGCTCGGATTTATTAAACCCGAGCAGAACGGTCAGGTTTAGTCCATCATGGGACCGGCTGCAGGTTACAGTATTTGTACTGTTCAGAGTACTTTTACTGCAGTAAAACCTCAGCTACATACTACATACTGCATACTGCATACTACATACTGCATACTACAAACTACATACTGCTCGATCAGACAGTATGCAGAGCGTTTACCCACAATGCATTTCGCTCCTGCCCGAGTTGAAATCAGCCGGCCTGAAGCTGATTTCTCTTAAGCTCTAAACTCTGTAAACTTTAGCAACATTTGAAACATTTTCAGGTGAGAAAGTAGTCGTTTAGATCCCCAACGTGTTGAAAACCTGACAAAATACCGGCTGTTTACCATTTTGTTCCCACGAATTCGGCGCTACTAAAGCTAGCCGCAGTGAGCAACGCACTTCCGGTTATTTTCACAAAATAAAATACCCGTTGCCTTTTATCATAGGGAAAGCCATTACCATACAATTGGTGCTTTTGTTTTGAAAACAGGAAGTGAAGCTACCCTCGTTGTAGCTAGCTTGAAACTGCCGTTTTGACAGGAAATGACGATCGGCGACGTCACGTTACGTTGCATCTTGGGTAGTTTGAGTATGAGTACTAACCTCATGATGCATACCCAACATTTCAGAGAATCTAGTATGCATCCGGGAACTTCTGCTTACTCAAACTCGCATACTAACTCAAAAAGTTAGTAGGAGTAGTAGGAGTAGTAGGAGAAGTATGCGGTTTGGAACACAGCCATTGTATATGTGAATGTGAAGGTGCGTCACCGTGTTGCATGATGGGATGGGAGCTCCATCCTGGAAGGTTTGCTGTTCGTCTGCTGGGCTTTTCGTTTTGTTTGGCTTGAAACGGACAAATCTAACAGAGAAGAGATGCAGAAAGATAAAAGGAGTTAGAGGACGGAGCTAAAAGTTCTGCTCATTCACACGTCGGTATCCTGCTGAACATCTGAACCCATTCTGTTGAATGTTTTGGGGGTTTTAATGTGTTTTATTACTGAAACTTGATAAAAAAACATCTGATTTTGGAGGCTAACGTTGGAGCAGAACACGCAGCAGTTTCTCTGAGCTCGCTGTGGAGGCTCTTTGGCGTCTTCAGGGTCTGCAGCAGCTGAGAGTCTTTCCTGCCGTTTCTCATAAAACTCGGATGGTTTATGTCGTTTCATAACGTTTGGCTTTAAAACGGATTCATTCGGGACTTCAGCTGCAGCAGCGACTTCAAATCAGATCCATCTCTGTCATCTCACTGAGCCCGAAAATGTGGAACATCTCCTCTCAGAGACATTAAATCAACTTTCTGCTGTCTTCACTCATGCAGCTTTTCCTGTTTTATTTCCACCTGCAGAAAACACCGGTTTGATTCCACCATCCCACATTTTATCAACTCAGCAGGGTTAGCTGTCGTTTCAGAGGGGGAATAAAAGTTTTCCTTTTGAAATGAAGCTGGAGTCACAGAAACCCTTAAATGGTCACAATGAGCTGAGGTTCCTGCAGCCAGAGGCAGAAAACCGCTGGAATGTTAGTTGTAAAGGTTGAGTAATGAGGCCGATAGAAAACACTCGTGTGTCGGACGCTAATGTTGCCGAGATAAAGGGTCGACTGTGCTGGTCTGGGCCGCACCGAGGCGGGGAGCTGGTGGTCCGGCGACCACCAGAGGGTTAATGTGCCTGCACGGAGCCGTAAGGCCGCAGCGTACCATGTGACCTGTGACCAGCGGCGGCCGGCATGCGCTGCGTTACTCTGTGAAAGCCATTAGTGACATGTCCGCCTCTCAGGAAACAGCTCATTATGGAGGCCGATGCCGGACTTTAGGGTCTGCAGAGGCCGGACTTTAGGTTCAGCAGAGGCCGGACTTTAGGGTCTGCAGAGGCCGGACTTTAGGTTCAGCAGAGGCCGGACTTTAGGGTCAGCAGAGGCCGGACTTTAGGGTCTGCAGAGGCCGGACTTTAGGTCTGCAGAGGCCTGACTTTAGGGTCAGCAGAGGCCGGACTTTAGGTTCAGCAGAGGCCGGACTTTAGGGTCAGCAGAGGCCGGACTTTAGGGTCTGCAGAGGCCGGACTTTAGGTCTGCAGAGGCCTGACTTTAGGGTCAGCAGAGGCCGGACTTTAGGGTCTGCAGAGGCCGGACTTTAGGTCTGCAGAGGCCGGACTTTAGGGTCAGCAGAGGCCGGACTTTAGGGTCTGCAGAGGCCGGACTTTAGGGTCTGCAGAGGCCGGACTTTAGGGTCTGCAGAGGCCGGACTTTAGGTCTGCAGAGGCCGGACTTTAGGGTCTGCTGAGGCCGGACTTTAGGGTCATCAGAGGCCGGACTTTAGGTCTGCTGAGGCAGGACTTTAGGGTCTGCTGAGGCCGGACTTTAGGGTCATCAGAGGCCGGACTTTAGGGTCTGCTGAGGCCGGACTTTAGGGTCTGCTGAGGCAGGACTTTAGGTTCAGCAGAGGCCGGACTTTAGGGTCTGCAGAGGCCGGACTTTAGGGTCAGCAGAGGCCGGACTTTAGGTTCAGCAGAGGCCGGACTTTAGGTCTGCAGAGGCCGGACTTTAGGGTCAGCAGAGTCCGGACTTTAGGGTCTGCAGAGGCCGGACATTAGGGTCAGCAGAGTCCGGACTTTAGGGTCTGCAGAGGCAGGACTGTCGGGTCTGCTGAGGCCGGACTTTAGGTTCAGCAGAGGCCGGACTTTAGGGTCAGCAGAGGCCGGACTTTAGGTCTGCAGAGGCCGGACTTTAGGGTCTGCTGAGGCAGGACTTTAGGGTCATCAGAGGCCGGACTTTAGGGTCTGCTGAGGCAGGACTTTAGGGTCTGCTGAGGCCGGACTTTAGGGTCTGCAGAGGCCGGACTTTAGGTTCAGCAGAGGCCGGACTTTAGGGTCTGCAGAGGCCGGACTTTAGGTTCAGCAGAGGCCGGACTTTAGGGTCTGCTGAGGCCGGACTTTAGGGTCTGCAGAGGCCGGACTTTAGGTTCAGCAGAGGCCGGACTTTAGGGTCAGCAGAGGCCGGACTTTAGGGTCTGCTGAGGCCGGACTTTAGGGTCTGCAGAGGCCGGACTTTAGGGTCTGCTGAGGCCGGACTTTAGGGTCTGCAGAGGCCGGACTTTAGGTTCAGCAGAGGCCAGACTTTAGGGTCTGCTGAGGCCGGACTTTAGGGTCAGCAGAGGCCGGACTTTAGGGTCTGCAGAGGCCGGACATTAGGGTCTGCAGAGGCCGGACTTTAGGTTCAGCAGAGGCCGGACTTTAGGGTCAGCAGAGGCCGGACTTTAGGGTCTGCAGAGGCCGGACATTAGGGTCTGCAGAGGCCGGACTTTAGGGTCAACAGAGGCCGGACTTTAGGGTCTGCTGAGGCCGGACTTTAGGGTCTGCAGAGGCCGGACTTTAGGGTCTTCAAAGGCCGGACTTTAGGGTCTGCAGAGGCCGGACTTCGGGGTCTGCAGAGGCAGGACTTTAGGGTCTGCAAAGGCTGGACTTCGGGGTCTGCAGAGGCCGGACTTTAGGGTCTGCAGAGGCCGGACTTCGGGGTCTGCAGAGGCCGGACTTTAGGGTCTGCAAAGGCCGGACTTTAGGGTCTGCAGAGGCCAGACTTTAGGGTCTCCAGAGGCCGGACTTCGGGGTCTGCAGAGGCCGGACTTCGGGGTCTGCAGAAGCTGGACTTTAGGGTCTGCAGAGGCCGGACTTTAGGGTCTGCACATGCTGGACTTTAGGGTCTGCAGAGGCCGGACTTTGGGGTCTGCAGAGGCCGGACTTCGGGGTCTGCAGAGGCTGGACTTCGGGGTCTGCAGAGGCCGGACATTAGGGTCTGCAGAGACCGGACCTTAAGGTCTGCAGAGGCCGGACTTTAGGGTCTGCTGAGGCCGGACTTTAGGGTCTGCAGAGGCCGGACTTTAGGTCTGCAGAGGCTGGACTTTAGGGTCAGCAGAGGCCGGACTTTAGGTTCAGCAGAGGCCGGACTTTAGGGTCTGCAGAGGCCGGACTTTAGGGTCTGCAGAGGCCGGACTTTAGGTTCAGCAGAGGCCGGACTTTAGGTCTGCAGAGGCCGGACTTTAGGGTCAGCAGAGGCCGGACTTTAGGGTCTGCTGAGGCCGGACTTTAGGGTCTGCAGAGGCCGGACTTTAGGGTCTGCTGAGGCCGGACTTTAGGGTCTGCAGAGGCCAGACTTTAGGTTCAGCAGAGGCCGGACTTTAGGGTCTGCAGAGGCCGGACTTTAGGGTCAGCAGAGGCCGGACTTTAGGGTCTGCAGAGGCCGGACATTAGGGTCTGCAGAGGCCGGACTTTAGGGTCAACAGAGGCCGGACTTTAGGGTCTGCTGAGGCCGGACTTTAGGGTCTGCAGAGGCCGGACTTTAGGGTCTTCAAAGGCCGGACTTTAGGGTCTGGAGAGGCCGGACTTCGGGGTCTGCAGAGGCCGGACTTTAGGGTCTTCAAAGGCCGGACTTTAGGGTCTGCAGAGGCCGGACTTCGGGGTCTGCAGAGGCCGGACTTTAGGGTCTTCAAAGGCCGGACTTTAGGGTCTGCAGAGGCCGGACTTCGGGGTCTGCAGAGGCCGGACTTTAGGGTCTGCAAAGGCCGGACTTCGGGGTCTGCAGAGGCCGGACTTCGGGGTCTGCAGAGGCCGGACTTTAGGGTCTGCAAAGGCCGGACTTTAGGGTCTGCAGAGGCCAGACTTTAGGGTCTCCAGAGGCCGGACTTCGGGGTCTGCAGAGGCCGGACTTCGGGGTCTGCAGAAGCTGGACTTTAGGGTCTGCAGAGGCCAGACTTTAGGGTCTGCAGAGGCCGGACTTTAGGGTCTGCACATGCTGGACTTTAGGGTCTGCAGAGGCCGGACTTTGGGGTCTGCAGAGGCCGGACTTCGGGGTCTGCAGAGGCTGGACTTCGGGGTCTGCAGAGGCCGGACATTAGGGTCTGCAGAGACCGGACCTTAAGGTCTGCAGAGGCCGGACTTTAGGGTCTGCTGAGGCCGGACTTTAGGGTCTGCAGAGGCCAGACTTTAGGTCTGCAGAGGCTGGACTTTAGGGTCAGCAGAGGCCAGACTTTAGGTTCAGCAGAGGCCGGACTTTAGGGTCTGCAGAGGCCGGACATTAGGGTCTGCTAAGGGCGGACTTTAGGGTCTTCAAAGGCCGGACTTTAGGGTCTGCAGAGGCCGGACTTCGGGGTCTGCAGAGGCCGGACTTTAGGGTCTTCAAAGGCCAGACTTTAGGGTCTGCAGAGGCCGGACTTCGGGGTCTGCAGAGGCTGGACTTTAGGGTCTGCAAAGGCCGGACTTCGGGGTCTGCAGAGGCCGGACTTTAGGGTCTGCAGAGGCCGGACTTCGGGGTCTGCAGAGGCCGGACTTTAGGGTCTGCAAAGGCCGGACTTTAGGGTCTGCAGAGGCCAGACTTTAGGGTCTCCAGAGGCTGGACTTCGGGGTCTGCAGAGGCCGGACTTCGGGGTCTGCAGAGGCCGGACTTTGGGGTCTGCAGAAGCTGGACTTTAGGGTCTGCAGAGGCCAGACTTTAGGGTCTGCAGAGGCCGGACTTTAGGGTCTGCACATGCTGGACTTTAGGGTCTGCAGAGGCCGGACTTTGGGGTCTGCAGAGGCCGGACTTCGGGGTCTGCAGAGGCTGGACTTCGGGGTCTGCAGAGGCCGGACATTAGGGTCTGCAGAGACCGGACCTTAAGGTCTGCAGAGGCCGGACTTTAGGGTCTGCTGAGGCCGGACTTTAGGGTCAGCAGAGGCCGGACTTTAGGTTCAGCAGAGGCCGGACTTTAGGGTCTGCAGAGGCCGGACATTAGGGTCTGCTAAGGCCGGACTTTAGGGTCAACAGAGGCCGGACTTTAGGGTCTGCTGAGGCCGGACTTTAGGGTCTGCAGAGGCCAGACTTTAGGGTCTGCAGAGGCCGGACTTCGGGGTCTGCAGAGGCCGGACTTTAGGGTCTGCAAAGGCCGGACTTTAGGGTCTGCAGAGGCCAGACTTTAGGGTCTCCAGAGGCCAGACTTCGGGGTCTGCAGAGGCCAGACTTTAGGGTCTGCAGAGGCCGGACTTCGGGGTCTGCAGAGGCCGGACTTTAGGCAGAGGCCGGACTTCAGGCAGAGGCTGGACTTCAGGGTCTGCAGAGGCCAGACTTCGGGGTCTGCAGAGGCTGGACTTTGGGGTCTGCTGAGGCCGGACTTTAGGGTCTGCAGAGGCCGGACTTTGGGGTCTACAGAGGCCAGACTTCGGGGTCTGCAGAGGTCGGACTTTAGGGTCTGCAGAGGCCGGACTTTAGGGTCTGCAGAGGCCGGACAGAGTGCAGCGTGTGCAAACTGTCTGTTGCAGGCAGCTTGTGTTTCCTTTCAGTCTGACAGCAGCAGGTTCGTCCCTCCCACAGAGTCAGAGGCGTCAGGGAGGTGTTTCTCGGTCACTTAACGAGATGAAAAGGTGAATCTGTTTGGAGAGAAGGGAAACTAAAAGTCATCTCCAGTAGTTTTCTGCTGGAATAATGGAAAATGAAGTAAAGAATAAAGTCTTCAGGGAGTCCTTACTGGCTTCATCCTGTTCAGGGTCCCAGTTTGGCTGAAGCCTCTTCATCAGCCGTCGGGTGAAAGCCAGAGAACAGCAGCCGTGCACGCTCGCGCTCGCTCCTGCTGCCGCTTTACAACCAGCAGTCAGCCCGACAGGAACGTTTCTGTGGGAGGAAGGTGAAGCACCAACGTGCACAGCCTGCAGATCCCTTCAGAAAACCTGTGGAGCTGCAAAAGAAACCCTCTGACAGATTCAGATCAACCTTAATCCATGATGCTGTTCCATGGAATGTGTTCATGATGTGCAACCTTCCAGCTGCAAAGCGCTCTTGTGTGTGTCTGGAATCAGACGATGAAGAAAACTTCTTCACATTTAACCATCACATCATATATTATCTGCATCATATTTCCCTGTTTTATGGCATGTTTTTTATCTTTGAACTTAAAAACAAAGCCATCACTGACTCCTGATCGGACCTGTGAGCGACGCATGGAAGCTCTGATGGAAGTAAATCTGCAGAAGATGTTTTTTTACTGGCCCTTTCATCAGAAAGGTGCAGGAACCGAGCGCCGCTGCCTCCGGCTCCTGCTGAATGGTGGGTCATTTTCTGCTGGTGACAGTGTGTGACGGGCGCCGCTAAACCGTCATATCTGTGTTCAGAGGAAGCGGAGAGGCGATGCTCAGATAAGACTTCCTCTTTGTGAGCCTTTTATCCTTCGCTTCCATATATCAGGGGCCCTCATGAGGGGCCACAGGGGACCTGAGTTCACGCTGAGATGGATTTGGAGGCCCTGAGGGCTCTGACGTAGTTAGAAAAGTCTCCACTTAGCCCCGAAGTATTAATCCAGCCCAGGATTAATCTGCAGGTTAGAGTGAGTTAGAGTTTGGGTGGGCTCAGTTTGTTATGTTTGGTGAGAGAAGTCAAAAATGCTTTTTTTTAATGTATAAGTTCTATTTATAAAGGAGAAATTCTTTATTAAGAGCTTATGGCCGTCATCACGACGAACCGGAGCAGCGCCCTCATTCCTGCTGACGGAGCCCCGATCCGTCCGTCCATCTCTGACTCCAACTCTCCATCACTGAGAACCAGATCCAGAGATACTGAAGCTCCTCCCCCTGAGGCAGAGACTCCTCCCCGACCCGGAGGTTCAGAACGGTGGCCTCAGATCTGGAGGAGCCGACTTTCATCCCGGCTGCTTCACACTCAGCTGTGAGCTGAAGGTCATGAAGAAGCCAACAGAACCACATCATCTGCAGAGATGTACCCGGGAGAAACCCACTCTGCTCCCCCTGAACCTGAGGTTCAACAATCAGTCCTGGGGAGGCTGAGTAATGAGATCCCACCACCGGTCTGCCGCTCCACAGGTGCTGTCCCAGACCTCCATCCCACACCGAAGAGGCATGTAAGCCAAGACAGCCCCACAACGACCAGAGCCTTCAGCATGTCGTGGAAAATCTCATCCATCCTTACCCCTGAGAAGCTTTTTAACTGCCCAAGTCCTCAGACTGCCTCCTCTGTGGAGGATATGCTGCTCGGACTGAGGAGATCCTTCCACCTCCTGATCAAGTCCTCAGTTCTCCAGTTAGCCTGGAATGAACCCTGATTTTCCTTTCAGAGTCCTGGAATGTTTTGCCAGAAGATGTCTGAGGCAGGCTGAACATCCTTCACCACGGCCCTAACCCTGACCCTAACACCTAACCCTACCCTAAGCTAAGCTAAGCTAAGCTAACCCAAACCTAGCCTAACCTAACCTAACCCTAACCAAAACCTAACCCTGCCCTAACCTAAGCTAAGCTAACCCTAACCTAACCTAACCTAACCTAACCTAACCCTAACCTAACCTAACCTAACCCTGCCCTAACCTAACCCTGCCCTAACCTAACCTAACCCTGCCCTAACCTAACCCTGCCCTAACCTAACCTAACCCTGCCCTAACCTAACCTAACCCTGCCCTAACCTAACCCTGCCCTAACCTAACCTAACCTAACCCTAACCTAACCTAACCCTAACCTAACCTAACCCTGCCCTAACCTAACCTAACCTAACCCTAACCTAACCCTGCCCTAACCTAACCTAACCCTGCCCTAACCTAACCCTGCCCTAACCTAACCTAACCTGCCCTAACCTAACCTAACCTAACCTAACCTAACTCGACCCTAACCTAACCTAACCCTGCCCTAACCTAACCCTAACCTAACCTAACCTAACCTAACCTAACCCTGCCCTAACCTAACCTAACCTAACCTAACCTAACCTAACCTAACCCTGCCCTAACCTAACCTAACCTAACCCAACCCAACCCAACCCTAACCTAACCCTGCCCTAACCTAACCTAACCCTAACCTAACCCTGCCCTAACCTAACCTAACCCTGCTCTAACCTAACCCTGCCCTAACCTAACCTAACCCAACCCTAACCCTAACCTTTCCCACAGAATCACCAATCTCCACCAAATAATAAAAGCTAATTTTACAAGAATACAACCCCATTACTCCCCCATTAAACACCACAGGGTCATATCTGCCTTCAGGAAGAACCCCAACCTCCAAAACATCTTGGTCAAATCCAAATTCACCCCCAACTTCCAACCTGTCGAAATACCAGAAAATCGCTATTTCAAAAACAGGAAATTCATCACCAATCCCCACAGTAAATTGTCATTTCCCCCTCATGGCTCATTTTCTCTCAACCACACCAATATAGTCTACATCATCACCTGCACAACCTGCAACAAGCACTACGTCGGTGAAACACAAAATCAACTCATCACCCGCCTCCAACAACACCTCAGAAACATCCGTCTTAACATACTCACCACTCCTTTGGTCACTCACTTCCAACTTCACACCCCAGATTTAATCATCATCTCCGGCCTCGAATCAAACATCACCTGGACCCTGGGGCAGAGGAGAAGAGCTGAAAGAATCTGGATCCATAGAGTAGGCACCACAGTCCCAACAGGTCTCAACGACACCCCATAACTCCTCCACCTCACACAGTTCCCCACAATCACAGCAGGAATTGAACCTGGTCCCTCCGCGTGGCAGGCGATTGCCCTTCCACTCAGCCACAGACTCCCTCCATACCTACCTTCATTATTTTTCCCTCCCCGACACCCATGGACCGGGGACACTCTTCTGGCAGGCCAGTGCAACAAAAATCATAACCGAAAACCCTAACCCCAACCCCAAACCTAACCCTACCCTAAGCTAAGCTAAGCTAAGCTAAGCTAAGCTAAGTTAACCCTAACCCTAACCCTAACCCAAACCTAACCTAACCTAACCTAACCCTGCCCTAACCTAACCTAACCTAACCTAACCTAACCCAACCTAACCCTGCCCTAACCTAACCTAACCTAACCTAACCCAACCTAACCATGCCCTAACCTAACCTAACCCTGCCCTAACCTAACCCTGCCCTAACCTAACCTAACCTAACCCTGCCCTAACCTAACCTAACCTAACCCTAACCCTTCCATAACCCTAACCCTAACCCTAACCCTAACCCTAATCCCTCTTGCTTCAGCACTTTAGCCACTCGGTACCTGTCAGCTGGTCTTAAAGGCTTTTTTATGTCCCGAGGACCGAGACGTAACAGCTTCTCACAGACCAGGTGATCCAGCAGGACTAAAGTCAGGCCTTCTGACCACGAGCTTCCCACAACAACACGCACATTCATGCTTTGCTGTTTATAGGTCAGTGTGGCTTCATTAAGGGAATCAGAGGTAATTACTGGCTGAAATGAGGTGGGAAACGTCAGGTTCAACAGCGTTCAGCTTCTGTGAAACGATCCTTCTGAAGCTGGAGGAGGACGGTGAAACCCGAGCCCGTTCCGTGTCTGGGATCGTGTGCTCGACCCGCCTCAGCCACCTTGAATCCTTCTCGCTCAAATGGAGCGTTCAGATCGCCCCGGACATCTCAGCATCAAAGCTGCCGCCGGTGGGGAAAAGACGTAAACAACAAACATTTTATCAGGCCGGGTCACTGTAGGTCCTTCATCCTGGGAGGCCCGCTGATTCACCATTAAGATTAAGTTCTCTTTATATCCCGACATCACAGCCACTGATCCACTGCGCTGGGCCGTATCGCAGCCCGGCTCTGGAAAATAAAGGAAAATGTGATTCAGAACATGTGGATCTGTGTGTCCTGGAGAGAGGGAAACACACACCGCAGCAAACTGGAAACTATGGAAAACTGATGGCAGCACCAGGCGTTTGATGATAAGTGCACATGATTGCTGTACTCTAAACATGACGTAATGTTCATCTCTGACAGCTTTTAGCAGCCAGACTCTGATTAGAGTGAAGCATGAAAACATTTAGAGCCTCTTTCATAACCACACTGAGTTAAACTGATGATCTAAAAGTATCTGAAAGCAGCGGAGGGGACGCAGAGAGAGGAGCGATGTCATCTGAAAAGGTTGGAGCATCATCTGAAAAAGTTGGAGCATCAGCTGAAAAGGTTGGAGCATCATCTGCTGGATTTCTGAGTCCTGAACACAGAAAACAAACTGCCGGCTCTGCATTTATGTGGCTGAGACGTTTGTTTCTCATCACCAAACCCAAAACCAAACAGATGCCAGTGTTTGAGTTAAATAAACGATGATGGTGTCTGAGGTGTATTTACCTCATTTTAAATCCCAGACGAGTCACCTTGTTTGCTGAACCTCAGGACTGACGGGGTGTACTTACTTTAATGTGACTTTACTTTGAGCTATTCGTGTGAAACTTAAAGGCTCTGGATATCTGGAAATAAAGAAATATAAAGTAGGGCTGGGCGAGTTAACTCGTTAATTATTTAACGCTGATAAATATTTTATCGCGCATTAACGCAGTTTTTAAATGATTTTAAAATTTTTTTTTTACATTTATCTTATTATTGTAAAAGTCTGTTGCTCACAGGCTTTTATTCTGTAAAAGTCTGCTGCTGTCTGCTGTGGAACAGGAAAAGAAAGTAATCGGCGGATCCACCAAACATGGAGAAGGGTACGGAACTTTTACTCGGCCATTTTCATTTTAAAGTTCTTCCAGACGGCGGAGTCGACAGAACCAAAGTCATCTGTAAACACTGCCAAGTTGAATTGTCTTCTCAGCGTAGTAGTTCCAGTCTAAAATATCACTTAAAGGCAAAACACACAACTGATAGCAGCAAGTCATTCAAGGAAACAGACAGTGGAGCGAGGCTTCTACATAAAAACTACAGAAAGATGCTGATGTTAAAAGTGTGTTTGCACAACAAATGTTATGGCACTTTCATTCATATGGCAGCACATTTAAAATAAAGCTAAATGCTAAAAGCTATACACTACTTTTGGATTCATTTTTGGATTCTGCGTACAAATGCGATTAATCAGGGAAATCATGTGATTAATTAGATTAAACATTTTAATCATTGCCCAGCCCTAATATAAGGTTTCAGCTTCCTGGCTGCAGTGCAGGACCGGATCCGGCTGTGTAAAGAGCCTCAGCAGCGTTCCTGTGGTTTGGACCGCTGCTTCGGAATGCTCCAGGGGGAAAATGCTCTGCCAGCGCTGGTGTGAGATTCCAGTTGTTTCACACCCTCCCACATGGCGTCCTGCGACAGCCGGACAAGCAGCTCAGGAGCCCGGCTGCAGCTGAACCACAAAGTTCTGAGCTGAACGAAGACGCTGAAATGGAAAGAATCAGTTCCCACCACATAAAAACAGGAAGAGAGGCTGAAAATCAGATTAAACCCAAGTAAACGGCAGTAATAACGGACCCGAAGACACGGTGTGAAAAGGTAAATATCAGTTTAAATGACTCACCGGCTTCCTGAATTCAAGGTCTCCCTCCTTGCAGCCCCCAACCTCAAAGAACTACAACATGTTCCAGCCTTCCAGAACCAAGCTGAGCACGATGGGGCCCTTTGGTTGATGAATGATTCTCCTTCAGGTTCTGCTGACTCACTTTGTTTCTCTGTAAACTTCATTTAATTCTGTTGATCGTATAATTCTTTACACGGTGCATCATGAATAAATGTGTTATAACTAGGGCTGGGCAACGATTAAAATGTTTAATCTAATTAATCACGATTAATCGCATTTGTACACAAAATCCAGAAATGAATCCAAAAGTAGCGTATAGCTTTTAGCATTTAGCTTTATTTTAAATGTGCTGCCATATGAATGAAAGTGCCATAACATTTGTTGTGCAAACACACTTTTAACATCAGCATCTTTCTGTAGTTTTTATGTAGAAGCCTCGCTCCACTGTCTGTTTCCTTGAATGACTTGCTGCTATCAGTTGTGTGTTTTGCCTTTAAGTGATATTTTAGACTGGAACTACTACGCTGAGAAGACAATTCAACTTGGCAGAGTTTACAGATGACTTTGGTTCTGTCGACTCCGCCGTCTGGAAGAACTTTAACATGAAAATGGCCGAGTAAAAGTTCCGTACCCTTCTCCATGTTTGGTGGATCCGCCGATTACTTTCTTTTCCTGTTCCACAGCAGACAGCAGCAGACTTTTACAAAATAAAAGCCTGTGAGCAACAGACTTTTACAATAATAAAATAAATAATAAAACAGCGGTGGTCCGTGGTGTAGTGGGCTGAGCAGGCGCCCCATGTACAGAGGCTACAGTCCTCGCTGCAGCTGGCCCCGGTTCGAGTCCCGCATCGGACGGCCCTGTGCTGTGTGTTGTTCCCCCTCTCTCTGCTTCCAGTCTCTGAACTTTGCTATCCATTAAATGCACAAAAGCCCCCCCAAATTTTTCTTAATTAAATTTTTTAATTAAATGTTGTTGTTTTTTTAATTAAAAAAAAAAAATTACAGATTTTTTTTTGTAATTTAAAAAAAATGTAATAAATTTTATTTAAAAAAATTAAATTAATAAAACCTGCATTAATGCACGATAAAATATTTATCGGCGTTAAATAATTAATGAGTTAACTCGCCCAGCCCTAGAATAAATGTGTTATAACAAGCGGAGGAGTATCCGTATCTCTGGTTCTGGGTCTCAGTGACTGAAAGCTGGGGCTTCGTCAGCAGTAACGAGGAGTCATTTGGAGATTTTCCAGGCACATCCAGCACACCCTGAACCCGCTGGAGGAATTCTGGCTTCTTTCTGGCCTGGGAAGGCCTGGGATCCCCCAGGAGCTCCCTCCTTCTTCTCTTTCAACTTTTTTATCATCGAACTCTTTCCAACCCGCCCAAACAGAACGCTTCTGAACACAGAGACGCTTCAGAGCTGCTGTTAGATTTATTCGTAAACTTTTAAACAGAGTCAATCAAACTCAACAAACATGATTTTGGTTATTTTTTCTCATAAATGTCCAAACAATAGAGACACCTGTTGCAGAAACATGTGAATACATTAAGTGCATGTCTGGCTGTAAAGCTGGAGTGTCGGACATCACGGTTACACATTCAGACATGAACAAACCTGCACACTTCGTACATCTTTAACCCGAACCAGGACATTTAACCGACCCTTTTACAGTTATTTATGATAGAAGCTGCCACAGCTAATGCCCTGTTGCATCGAATATTCAATTAGCTTTTATTCCATAATTGCAATGTGCAAACATTAAAAACGCAGTTTTAAAATACTGTGCATACATGTTGGGAACGTGTGCACGTGCACGCAGGTGTGCACGTGCTGACGCGTCGTCGCTTCTCTGCGACAAGTCCAACCGTCGCAGTTTTTGGTGCATGTTGGAAGTAAAAAACGGAACATAAAACACTGAAAAACACTACAGTAACCGAGGAGGAAGCCGACCAAAAGTCAACGAGTCGGCACGACACGGTGCAGACGGACCCCACCGGACATCATCATGCTGGACCCCGAGGAGGCACAAACTGGACGCAAAGCTGTGGTCCAAAAACAGAGAAAACAACGACTACAGACTACGTCATGCCAAGAAAATACAAAATACAGCTCAGGCCACATTCCAGCTTTAGATGTGAGAATAGAAAAATACTTCCTGTCTTAAGGACTCTAGTGGTCTCTGTTTAGCAACTGAGGCGGTTCACGAGTTTGAGACTCAAAGGAATGATATATACACAAAGATTCTTTAATTTAAACTGATCACAAGCTGATTCCAGCCAACGGCGGGCGGCTCAGAACCATCACAGGAGACCACGAACAAACGGACCAAACTGTACATTCACTTCATGCTGAGGATGGGGCCGCCGAAAACACCCCGACACCAACGTGGAGGGTGGAATTAAACTCGTCTGACTTCCTTTCTGTCGACAGACGGAGTCGTGTGCAAAGTTCCTTGAGGGAGAAGCAGTGCCTGGTTTCTGGTTGCATTGATCTTTTCTGTGTAACAGTCGATGCCATGAGCGGTGAGGCTTGGCGGAGTTGAACCAGCAACTTCAGTTTATAATCTGTGGAGGTCGGGGGGGCTGCTGACCAGTTGTCCCTGTGGTGGGGAGACAGAGGGGAAGAGAAGGGGGTCAGATGCAAAAGGAAAACTACAATCTGCTCTGATTGGTCAGCTTCAGCGGCCCGATCAGGCTCCGCCCACCATCTTAATACCAGTGAGTACAAAGTTAACAGAAGCCTCGGATAACTGGTTTAACTGGGAATGGAAGAATTTAAGATACTGTTAAGAACATCATCCATCCCACTATCCATCTCACTAGCCATCCAACTATCCATCCCACTATCCATCCCACTATCCATCCAACTATCCATCCAACTATCCATCCAACTATCCATCCCACTATCCATCCCACTATCCATCCAACTATCCATCCAACTATCCATCCAACTATCCATCCCACTATCCATCCCACTATCCATCCAACTATCCATCACACTATCCATCCAACTATCCATCCCACTATCCATCCCACTATCCATCCAACTATCCATCACACTATCCATCCAACTATCCATCCCACTATCCCTCCAACTATCCATCCCATTATCCCTCCAACTATCCATCCCACTATCCATCCCACTATCCATCCAAATATCCATCCAAATATCCATCCCACTATCCATCCCACTATCCATCCAACTATCCATCCCACTATCCATCCAACTATCCATCCCACTATCCATCCCACTATCCATCCCACTATCCATCCAACTATCCATCACACTATCCCTCCAACTATCCATCCCACTATCCATCCCACTATCCATCCAAATATCCATCCAAATATCCATCCCACCTTCCATCCCACTATCCATCCCACTATCCATCCCACTATCCATCCCACTATCCATCCAACTATCCATCCCACTATCCATCCCACTATCCATCCAAATATCCATCCAAATATCCATCCCACCTTCCATCCCACTATCCATCCAACTATCCATCCCACTATCCATCCCACTATCCATCCAAATATCCATCCAAATATCCATCCCACCTTCCATCCCACTATCCATCCAACTATCCATCCCACTATCCATCCCACTATCCATCCAAATATCCATCCAAATATCCATCCCACCTTCCATCCCACTATCCATCCCACTATCCATCCCACTATCCATCCAAATATCCATCCAAATATCCATCCCACCTTCCATCCCACTATCCATCCCACTATCCATCCAACTATCCATCCCACTATCCATCCAACTATCCATCCCACTATCCATCCAACTATCCATCCCACTATCCATCCAACTATCCATCCAACTATCCATCCCACTATCCATCCCACTATCCATCCAAATATCCATCCAAATATCCATCCCACTATCCATCCCACTATCCATCCCACTATCCATCCAACTATCCATCCCACTATCCATCCAAATATCCATCCCACTATCCATCCCACTATCCATCCCACTATCCATCCAAATATCCATCCAAATATCCATCCCACTATCCATCCAACTATCCATCCCACTATCCATCCAACTATCCATCCCACTATCCATCCAAATATCCATCCCACTATCCATCCCACTATCCATCCCACTATCCATCCCACTATCCCTACCACTATCCATCCCACTATCCATCCCACTATCCATCCCACTATCCATCCAACTATCCATCCAACTATTCATCCCACTATCCATCCCACTATCCATCCAACTATCCATTCAACTATCCATCCCACTATCCATCCAAATATCCATCCCACCTTCCATCCCACTATCCATCCAACTATCCATCCAACTATCCATCCCACTATCCATCCAACTATCCATCCCACTATCCCTACCACTATCCCTACCACTATCCATCCCACTATCCATCCCACTATCCATCCAACTATCCATCCCACTATCCATCCCACAATCCATCCAACTATCCATCCAACTATCCATCCAAATATCCATCCAACTATCCATCCCACAATCCATCCAACTATCCATCCAAATATCCATCCAACTATCCATCCCACAATCCATCCCACAATCCATCCAACTATCCATCCAACTATCCATCCCACAATCCCTCCAACTATCCATCCCACTATCCATCCCACTATCCATCCCACAATCCATCCAACTATCCATCCAACTATCCATCCAACTATCCATCCCACTATCCATCCCACAATCCATCCCACTATCCCTCCAACTATCCATCCCACTATCCATCCCACTATCCCTCCCACTATCCATCCAACTATCCATCCCACTATCCATCCCACAATCCATCCCACAATCCATCCAACTATCCATCCCACTATCCATCCAACTATCCATCCCACTATCCATCCAAATATCCATCCCACTATCCATCCAACTATCCATCCCACTATCCATCCCACTATCCATCCCACTATCCATCCAACTATCCATCCCACTATCCATCCAACTATCCATCCAACTATCCCTCCAACTATCCATCCAACTATCCATCCCACTATCCATCCAACTATCCATCCAACTATCCATCCCACCGTCCATCCAACTATCCATCCAACTATCCATCCCACTATCCATCCCACTATCCATCCCACTATCCATCCAACTATCCATCCCACTATCCATCCAACTATCCATCCAACTATCCATCCCACTATCCATCCAACTATCCATCCAACTATCCATCCCACTATCCATCCAACTATCCATCCAACTATCCATCCCACCGTCCATCCAACTATCCATCCAACTATCCATCCCACTATCCATCCAACTATCCATCCAACTATCCATCCCACTATCCATCCCACTATCCATCCAACTATCCATCCAACTATCCATCCCACTATCCATCCCACAATCCATCCCACAATCCATCCCACTATCCATCCCACTATCCATCCCACTATCCATCCAACTATCCATCCCACCGTCCATCCAACTATCCATCCAACTATCCATCCCACTATCCATCCAACTATCCATCCAACTATCCATCCCACTATCCATCCCACTACCCATCCAACTATCCATCCCACTATCCATCCAACTATCCATCCCACTATCCATCCCACTATCCATCCCACTATCCATCCCACTATCCATCCCACTATCCATCCAACTATCCATCCAACTATCCATCCCACTATCCATCCAACTATCCATCCAACTATCCATCCCACTATCCATCCCACTACCCATCCAACTATCCATCCCACCGTCCATCCAACTATCCATCCCACTATCCCTCCAACTATCCATCCCACTATCCATCCCACTATCCATCCCACTATCCCTCCAACTATCCATCCCACTATCCATCCAACTATCCCTCCAACTATCCATCCAACTATCCATCCCACTATCCATCCAACTATCCCTCCAACTATCCATCCAACTATCCATCCAACTATCCATCCAACTATCCATCCCACTATCCCTCCAACTATCCATCCCACTATCCATCCAACTATCCATCCAACTATCCATCCAACTATCCATCCCACTATCCATCCCACTATCCATCCAACTATCCATCCCACTATCCATCCAACTATCCATCCAACTATCCATCCAACTATCCATCCCACTATCCATCCCACTATCCATCCAACTATCCATCCCACTATCCATCCAATTATCCATCCCACTATCCCTCCAACTATCCATCCAACTATCCATCCCACTATCCCTCCAACTATCCATCCCACTATCCATCCAACTATCCCTCCAACTATCCATCCAACTATCCATCCAACTATCCATCCCACTATCCATCCAACTATCCCTCCAACTATCCATCCAACTATCCATCCAACTATCCATCCAACTATCCATCCCACTATCCATCCAACTATCCATCCCACTATCCCTCCAACTATCCATCCCACTATCCATCCAACTATCCCTCCAACTATCCATCCAACTATCCATCCAACTATCCATCCCACTATCCATCCAACTATCCCTCCAACTATCCCTCCAACTATCCATCCCACTATTCCTCCAACTATCCATTCAACTTGTTCAGGGGCCATTTGGCACATAAACGGATAAAAATCGTGTAAATGAGATGAAACCCCTGTTGGACAGTCTCTGTACCTGCAGGTGTAAACACCTGTTACAGGTTTGATGCTCCTGCCATCCTGAATATCTGAGACATGCAGGCCGTAGGTCCTGAGGATCAGGACGGGGAAACACTGATCCAGCTTGTGATGTCACCCTTTCAGAAGTGTTTCATCAGGCAGAAGAAGATAAATACACCGCCGCACACTTACAGAAGGCGGTGACACCGGACAAAGGGGTTGTGTTGATGCTTTCTGCGTCTGTAGCGACTTACATGTCTGAGCTGCCTCCTACAGCGTGCTGCTGAGTATCTCTGACACCTGGGCGTTGGTTTGGTCATCTGAGTCCACCTCCTGGGCAGCGGCGCCCTCTGGCTCCTCCCCTTCCTCTCCAGACTCCGCCTGCGCCACCACCACCGACACCCCTGCAGCCACCACCCTCTCGCCCCCCGGCACCTCCTCCTCCTCCTCCTCCTCCCAGTCCCTCCTCTCGTGCTCCGGCGACAGCTCCTTGCAGGGCTCCACAAAGATCCTCCGGACGTGGGGGCGGGGCTCCCGCTGCCGGCCCTTGCGGCTCTCCAGGACGCAGGAAGCCTGGCTGACATAGGTGGTGCCCTGCGGCGAGGGCAGGTCCCCTGGCAGGGGGAGGTCGGCGTCCTCCTGCTTGGTGTACACACCCTCAGACAAGGATGCAGTGAGACTCTCTCCATTGTGGCCCCTGAGCCAGCGCTGGGGCCCGCTGAAGTACTGACCCCGGTGGCTCCTGGAGAGCAGCTTGCGTTTGGCGGGTGGGTTAGCGAGGGGCCTCAGGGGGGCTGAGCCCTCCTTGGAGAGGGAGAGGCCCTCCAGAGTCTTGGTGGTGTCGGACAGAGCCGGGGACAGGGGCAGATCTTTGGAGAACCTGGGGGACAGGGGCAGGGACGGAGATGTGGGGAGGGTCCTGGAGCGAGAGGAGGGGTGAGACAGGCTGGAGGCGGAGGGGGGGAGGTCTGTGGATGGAGAGGGGGAGGAGGGCAGGACAGGATCCTTCAGGGCTGTGGAGAGGGGCAGGTCTGTGGGGGGGCAGATGCTGTACCTGAGGGGAGACAGGAGTAATCAGATTACTGGATTTATATAGAATTATAATTACATATCATGCAGCTTTTTGTTCAGAACTTTCTGTCAAAACATTTTCATTTATAGGATTTTTCTGTGGTTACTTCTGTAAATGTTTCCCTAACTTTAACGTATTTATGGAGTTTGAGTTGAAACTTTGCTGCAGGAATCAGAAAGAGACTCAACGGGGACATTTTCTGCCCATTTTTATCTTGAGATGTTTGAGACGAGCTCTGGTTAAACGGCCTGTCAGTCATGGTCGATGGTTTTGTTTTGAGTATCCTGTCTTTGGTTTTCTGCTCTCTGATCTATGTCATCAGTTGGTTCTGGTTGAGTTTGGACTTCATTCGGTCATCAGGGTTCAGGTATTACCCTGCATGTCATCAGTTGCCTCCTTTGTTTCACTGCCACACCTCTGTTATCTAACGACTCTCCCGTGTTCCTAGTTTATTTTTTGGTTTATTTATCTTATTTTTGCCTCTGGGCTGCTGCATCCTGCAGTTGAGCCTCCATTAAGTCTTCTCCACCAACATCATACCAAACAATTCTCCGGAAACAGTGTGCTTTCAGTTTGGAGGCTAATCACATGCTCCAGTGCGCGCTTTCTCTGAGGTCTAAAGGACGTTGGTGAAGGGTTAGCTTCTGTCTATCTGTACGCTGGCTGAGGACACGCCATCATGCTGCTGTGGACAGTTACGCTGTGTTTACCTGCGTTAGCTGCCATCAACACCTGAATCCTACTGAAGCAGGTCAGCTGACAGTGCTGGAGGAGCGGAGACTGAGCAAAGGCTGTAAGCTAGCAGCTGCTGTAACTGTAAGATAGCAGCAGATGCTAGCAAACAATGCTTAGTCATCAGCAGTGATGGACCAAGCCGGAGATGTAACTCGTAGTAATGTGTACCGTTAATTACTGCGTTTAAACATTTTGGATATATTAACCTCATTAAACAGTTGTACTGGGAGACCTACATCTTTATCAGAAACATGCCGATAATGTAACGTTAGCACCGGTGTTGTGTTCACCAGGAAACACACCTTCTTCGGCTGTTATTTTGACATGATAGAAGTCACCTGAGCTCGTGGATCTGCAGGACATCGGGAGCGCTGCCGCCCAGTGAGTGCAAGGCCTGCTGGGATAGATCCGGGGCCGGAGAATAGAGCAGGTCCAGCTCGCGGGGGCTCAGGGCGTCACTGGAGTCGTAGTCGCTGTCTGTGGGCAGGAACACCTCGGAGGAGCCGTCCTCGTCGGAGCCGAGCAGACAGTCTGTCAGAGAGAGGTCAGGAGAAGGTTTTTTATGGGTTTCTGTGTGTTTGTGAGGTTGAACTTTGAGGTCAAACTCACCGCTGAGGGCTTTCCTTCGGTGGAGCTCTGGTGAGGGAGACGGCGTGGGCAGATAGTCCATGTTGGAGGAGGTGGAGTCCGTCTTCTGCTGACTGGAGTCACTCTCTGGAGCGTTGGCGTCGACCAGGCAGGTGATGGGCACGCCACCGCGGGGCTGCTTGTAGCGGGCGTACTGCAGGGCGTCTGAGATCCAGCGGAGATCATGCCGCATTTCGTCCAGTTGCTGCAGAAACACAAAAAACAGGTGTCACACACACGCACACACAGGTGTCACACACACGCACACACAGGTGTCACACACAAACACACAAATACACCAATAGGTGTCACACACACACACACCAATAGGTGTCACACACACACACACACACACACCAACAGGTGTCACACACACACACCAATAGGTGTCACAGAAACACACACCCACACACACACCAACAGGTGTCACACACACACCAACAGTTGTCTGACACACACACACACCAACAGGTGTCACACACACACCAACAGGTGTCACACACACACCAACAGGTGTTATACACACACACACCAACAGGTGTCACACACACACCAACAGGTGTTATACACACACACACCAACAGTTGTCTCACACACACCAACAGGTGTCACACACACACACACACACACACACACACACACACACACACACACACACACACACACACACACACCAACAGGTGTTATACACCAACAGGTGTCACACACACCAACAGGTGTCACACACCAACAGGTGTCACACACACACACCAACAGGTGTCACACACCAACAGGTGTCACACACACACACCAACAGGTGTCACACACCAACAGGTGTCACACACACACACCAACAGGTGTCACACACACACACCAACAGGTGTCACACACACAAACCAACAGGTGTCATACACACACACCAACAGTTGTCTCACACACACCAACAGGTGTCACACACATCAATAGGTGTCATACACACACACCAACAGGTGTCACACACACACACACACACACCAACAGGTGTCACACACACACACACACCAACAGGTGTCACACACACACACCAACAGGTGTCACACACACACACCAACAGGTGTCACACACACAAACCAACAGGTGTCACACACACACACCAACAGGTGTCACACACACACACACACACCAACAGGTGTCACACACACACACCAACAGGTGTCACACACACACACCAACAGGTGTCACACACACACACACACACACACCAACAGGTGTCACACGCACACACCAACAGGTGTCACACACACACACACCAACAGGTGTCACACACACAAACCAACAGGTGTCACACACATCAATAGGTGTCATACACACACACCAACAGGTGTCATACACACACACCAACAGGTGTCTCACACACACACCAACAGGTGTCTCACACACACACCAACAGGTGTCTCACACACACACCAACAGGTGTCTCACACACACACCAACAGGTGTCACAGATACACTCTGTTTCCAGTCTGTTTCCAGTCTGTTTGAAGCTCTGTTTCCAGTCTGTTTCCAGTCTGTTTGAAGCTCTGTTTCCAGTCTGTTTCCAGTCTGTTTGAAGCTCTGTTTCCAGTCTGTTTGAAGCTCTGTTTCCAGTCTGTTTCCAGTCTGTTTCCAGTCTGTTTCCACTCTGTTTGAAGCTCTGTTTCCAGTCTGTTTCCAGTCTGTTTCCAGTCTGTTTCCAGTCTGTTTGAAGCTCTGTTTCCAGTCTGTTTCCAGTCTGTTTGAAGCTCTGTTTCCAGTCTGTTTCCAGTCTGTTTGAAGCTCTGTTTCCAGTCTGTTTCCAGTCTGTTTGAAGCTCTGTTTCCAGTCTGTTTCCAGTCTGTTTCCAGTCTGTTTCCAGTCTGTTTGAAGCTCTGTTTCCAGTCTGTTTCCAGTCTGTTTCCAGTCTGTTTCCAGTCTGTTTCCAGTCTGTTTCCAGTCTGTTTGAGGCTCTGTTTCCAGTCTGTTTGAAGCTGTTTCCAGTCTGTTTCCAGTCTGTTTGAGGCTCTGTTTCCAGTCTGTTTGAAGCTGTTTCCAGTCTGTTTCCAGTCTGTTTCCAGTCTGTTTCCAGTCCGCCTCTGTCCGCTGACAGAGAGGCGGCGTGTCGCGTTGTTTTAAAACAAAAGATATGAAAACCATCATCCAAATCTAGAGATAACTGGTTGAAAGCTCAGCTTTGTTTCAGTGGCCAGACCCTCTGAAGGGAAACACAACTGATGCGTTTCAGCATCTGAAGAATAAAACATACCTGGAAACACTGAGGTGGAACTGGGGGAGTCTCCCTCCGAGTGACGGTAAATATAGAAATGTGTGTGTTTGCTTTAGAAGGAAAGTGTGATATAAATGACTGTCTGACACACACACACACACACACACACACACACACACACACACACACACCACCTTTAAACCCAGGTCTGCAGCCTCAGACAGCAGCTCTGAAGCTGAGACCCGTCTCAGCGTCCTCCACCCAAAGGTGTCAGACTCGCAGCGGTCCTCATAAAGACGGCCACACGTGCACACACACGTGCACACACACGCACAGCGGGGATGACTCGGCTGGAAAGAATGCGACGGCAGAGCGAGAGCCGGCCCAGAGAAAAGCATGAAGCAGATCCCTGTTCCACCCACAGAGGAGGCTGTGTTTACCAACAACAAACCATGTGATTCTGTCGGCCAATCAGAGCCGCTCCATCACCACGTGTTCACAACAAGACCCGAGACAGACGGCCCATCGGTCACTATCAGGAAACTGCTGCTTCTGTCTCTTTCTGGCTGCTGTTTGTGTGGTTTTATGTGTTTTTCTGTGTGTTTCTGATTGTTTTTTCTGATTGTTTCTGTGTGTTTCTGATTGTTTTTCTGATTGTTTCTGTGTTTCTGATTGTTTTTTCTGATTGTTTCTGTGTGTTTCTGATTGTTTTTCTGGTTGTTTCTGTGTGTTTCTGATTGTTTTTCTGGTTGTTTCTGTGTGTTTTTCTGTGTTTCTGAGTGTTTTTCTGTGTTTCTGTGTGTTTCTGATTGTTTTTCTGATTGTTTCTGTGTGTTTCTGATTGTTTTTCTGGTTGTTTCTGGTTGTTTCTGATTGTTTTTCTGGTTGTTTCTGTGTGTTTTTCTGTGTTTCTGTGTGTTTCTGATTGTTTTTCTGGTTGTTTCTGATTGTTTTTCTGGTTGTTTCTGTGTGTTTCTGATTGTTTTTCTGGTTGTTTCTGTGTGTTTCTGATTGTTTTTCTGATTGTTTCTGTGTGTTTCTGATTGTTTTTCTGATTGTTTATGTGTGTTTCTGATTGTTTTTCTGATTGTTTCTGTGTGTTTCTGATTGTTTTTCTGATTGTTTCTGTGTATTTCTGATTGTTTTTCTGATTGTTTCTGTGTGTTTCTGATTGTTTCTGTGTGTTTCTGTGTGTTTTTCTGTGTTTCTGTGTGTTTCTGATTGTTTTTCTGGTTGTTTCTGATTGTTTTTCTGGTTGTTTCTGTGTGTTTCTGATTGTTTTTCTGATTGTTTCTGTGTGTTTCTGTGTGTTTTGATTGTTTCTGTGTGTTTTTCTGATTGTTTCTGTGTGTTTCTGATTGTTTTTCTGGTTGTTTCTGTGTGTTTCTGATTGTTTTTCTGATTGTTTCTGTGTATTTCTGGTTGTTTTTCTGATTGTTTCTGTGTGTTTCTGATTGTTTTTCTGATTGTTTCTGTGTGTTTCTAATTGTTTCTGTGTGTTTCTGTGTGTTTTTCTGATTGTTTCTGTGTGTTTCTGGTTGTTTTTCTGGTTGTTTCTGTGTGTTTCTGATTGTTTTTGTGTGTTTCTGATTGTTTTGATTGTTTCTGTGTGTTTTTCTGATTGTTTCTGTGTGTTTCTGATTGTTTTTCTGGTTGTTTCTGTGTGTTTCTGATTGTTTTTCTGATTGTTTCTGTGTATTTCTGGTTGTTTTTCTGATTGTTTCTGTGTGTTTCTGATTGTTTTTCTGATTGTTTCTGTGTGTTTCTAATTGTTTCTGTGTGTTTCTGTGTGTTTTTCTGATTGTTTCTGTGTGTTTCTGGTTGTTTTTCTGATTGTTTCTGTGTGTTTCTGGTTGTTTTTCTGATTGTTTCTGTGTGTTTCTGGTTGTTTTTCTGGTTGTTTCTGTGTGTTTCTGGTTGTTTTTCTGATTGTTTCTGTGTGTTTTTCCTGATTGTTTCTGTGTGTTTTTCTGATTGTTTCTGTGTGTTTTTCCTGATTGTTTCTGTGTGTTTTTCTGATTGTTTCTGTGTGTTTCTGATTGTTTTTCTGATTGTTTCTGTGTGTTTCTGATTGTTTTTCTGATTGTTTCTGTGTATTTCTGATTGTTTTTCTGATTGTTTCTGTGTGTTTCTGATTGTTTTTCTGATTGTTTCTGTGTGTTTCTAATTGTTTCTGTGTGTTTCTGTGTGTTTTTGATTGTTTCTGTGTGTTTTTCTGATTGTTTCTGTGTGTTTCTGATTGTTTTTTCTGATTGTTTCTGTGTGTTTCTGATTGTTTCTGAGTGTTTTTCTGTGTTTCTGATTGTTTTTCTGATTGTTTCTGTGTGTTTCTGATTGTTTCTGTGTGTTTCTGATTGTTTCTGTGTGTTTTTCGGATTGTTTCGGTGTGTTTCTGATTGTTTTTCTGATTGTTTTTCTGATTGTTTCTGTGTGTTTCTAATTGTTTCTGTGTGTTTCTGTGTGTTTTTCTGATTGTTTCTGGTTGTTTTTCTGATTGTTTCTGTGTGTTTTTCCTGATTGTTTCTGTGTGTTTTTCTGATTGTTTCTGTGTGTTTTTCCTGATTGTTTCTGTGTGTTTTTCTGATTGTTTCTGTGTGTTTCTGATTGTTTTTCTGATTGTTTCTGTGTATTTCTGATTGTTTTTCTGATTGTTTCTGTGTGTTTCTGATTGTTTTTCTGATTGTTTCTGTGTGTTTCTAATTGTTTCTGTGTGTTTCTGTGTGTTTTTGATTGTTTCTGTGTGTTTTTCTGATTGTTTCTGTGTGTTTCTGATTGTTTTTTCTGATTGTTTCTGTGTGTTTCTGATTGTTTCTGAGTGTTTTTCTGTGTTTCTGATTGTTTTTCTGATTGTTTCTGTGTGTTTCTGATTGTTTCTGTGTGTTTTTCGGATTGTTTCGGTGTGTTTCTGATTGTTTTTCTGATTGTTTCTGTGTGTTTCTGATTGTTTTTTTCTGATTGTTTCTGTGTGTTTCTGTGTGTTTCTGATTGTTTCTGATTGTTTTTCTGATTGTTTCTGTGTGTTTCTGATTGTTTCTGATTGTTTCTGTGTGTTTCTGATTGTTTCTGTGTGTTTTTCGGATTGTTTCGGTGTGTTTCTGATTGTTTTTCTGATTGTTTCTGTGTGTTTCTGATTGTTTTTTTCTGATTGTTTCTGTGTGTTTCTGTGTGTTTCTGATTGTTTCTGATTGTTTTTCTGATTGTTTCTGTGTGTTTCTGATTGTTTCTGATTGTTTCTGATTGTTTTTCTGATTGTTTCTGATTGTTTTTCTGGTTGTTTCTGTGTGTTTCTGATTGTTTTTCTGGTTGTTTCTGTGTGTTTCTGTGTGTTTTTCTGGTTGTTTCTGTGTGTTTCTGTGGGTTTCTGTGTGTTTTTCTGTGGTTTTATGTGTGGTTTTCTGTGTGTTTCTGGTTGTTTCTGATTGTTTTTCTGGTTGTTTCTGATTGATCCACAGATTAAAGCTGCAGATCCACAGATTAATGCTGCAGATCCACAGATTAATGCTGCAGAACCACAGATTAATGCTGCAGATCCACAGATTAAAGCTGCAGATCCACAGATTAATGCTGCAGAACCACATATTAATGCTGCAGATCCACAGATTAATGCTGCAGATCCACAGATTAATGCTGCAGAACCACAGATTAAAGCTGCAGATCCACAGATTAATGCTGCAGAACCACAGATTAAAGCTGCAGATCCACAGATTAATGCTGCAGATCCACAGATTAATGCTGCAGAACCACAGATTAAAGCTGCAGATCCACAGATTAATGCTGCAGAACCACAGATTAAAGCTGCAGATCCACAGATTAATGCTGCAGATCCACAGATTAATGCTGCAGATCCACAGATTAATGCTGCAAATCCACAGATTAAAGCTGCAGATCCACAGATTAATGCTGCAGAACCACAGATTAAAGCTGCAGATCCACAGATTAATGCTGCAGAACCACAGATTAATGCTGCAGATCCACAGATTAATGCTGCAGATCCACAGATTAATGCTGCAGAACCACAGATTAATGCTGCAGATCCACAGATTAATGCTGCAGAACCACAGATTAATGCTGCAGATCCACAGATTAATGCTGCAGATCCACAGATTAATGCTGCAGAACCACAGATTAAAGCTGCAGATCCACAGATTAATGCTGCAGATCCACAGATTAATGCTGCAGATCCACAGATTAATGCTGCAAATCCACAGATTAATGCTGCAGATCCACAGATTAATGCTGCAGATCCACAGATTAATGCTGCAGAACCACAGATTAATGCTGCAGATCCACAGATTAATGCTGCAGATCCACAGATTAATGCTGCAGATCCACAGATTAATGCTGCAGATCCACAGATTAATGCTGCAAATCCACAGATTAAAGAGGCAGATCCACAGATTAATGCTGCAGAACCACAGATTAATGCTGCAGATCCACAGATTAATGCTGCAGATCCACAGATTAAAGCTGCAGATCCACAGATTAATGCTGCAGAACCACAGATTAAAGCTGCAGATCCACAGATTAAAGCTGCAGATCCACAGATTAATGCTGCAGATCCACCACAGAAAAGAAAACCCGGAGCATGTTTGAGCTGAATATGAGTTGAGGAAGTTTCCATTTGCTTCAGGATTTAACACTCTGAGGTTTCCAAGGACGCTCTGCAGCTCTCAGTGTGTCCAGGGCAGCGCATCACTTCCTGCCACAGTGGGCGCTGTGTGGCGCTGTGTGACGTGCTGAGCCGGATTTGGCCCTGAGTGAGGCCTTCCAGGCTGAGCCTGTTTGGCCCTGAGTGAGGCCTTCCAGGCTGAGCCTGTTTGGCCCTGAGTGAGGCCTTCCAGGCTGAGCCAGTTTGGCCCTGAGTGAGGCCTTCCAGGCTGAGCCGGGTTTGGCCTTGAGTGAGGCCTTCCAGGCTGAGCCGGGTTTGGCCCTGACTTAGGCCTTCCAGGCTGAGCCAGTTTGGCCCTTAGTGAGGCCTTCCAGGCTGAGCCTGTTTGGCCCTGAGTGAGGCCTTCCAGGCTGAGCCTGTTTGGTCCTGAGTGAGGCCTTCAAAGCTTAGCCGGGTTTGGCCCTGAGTGAGGCCTTCCAGGCTGAGCCTGTTTGGCCCTGAGTTAGGCCTTCCAGGCTGAGCCGGGTTTGGCCCTGAGTTAGGCCTTCCAGGCTGAGCCTGTTTGGCCCTGAGTTAGGCCTTCCAGGCTGAGAGCATGTCACAGAACAAGGTCACGTCATCCGCACGCACACTGCGTCAGGTATATATTCTGAATATCACTGAAGAAGGGACATCATAACCATGGCAACGCTCCACCTACAGACACCACCCGTCTACAGAAAAACACAGAAGCTGCATTCTGCCCTCATGCAGCAGAGCTGTGTAAAAGCTCAGCTTTTATTTGTAAGGCTGTAATGTTCAGAATATTTCTCCATTTCTACCAAAATATCAAAGTTTGCAAAATAATTATAAAACATTCTGCAGCTGTTTCACATGATTTCTCAGATTGTTGCAGAAACTACAGTTTTCAGAGCTCCGAAAAACCATTTTAATCCACAAAATGTGCACACACTCACTCTCACTCTCTCACTCACACTCTCTCTCTGAATCACACTCTCACTCTAAGTCTCACTCTCTCACTCTTACTCTCACTCTCACACTCTGAATCACACTCTCACTCTCTCTAAGTCTCACTCTCTCACTCTGAATCACACTCTCACTCTAAGTCTCACTCTCTCACTCTTACTCTCACTCTCTTACTCACACTCTCTCTCTGAATCACACTCTCACTCTCTCACTCTTACTCTAAGTCTCACTCTTACTCACACTCTCTCACTCTTACTCGAAGTCTCACCCTCTCACTAAGTCTCACTCTCTCACTCTCACTCACACTCTCACCCTCTCACTCACACTCTCACACTCTTACTCTAAGTCTCACTCTAAGTCTCACTCTCTCACTCTGAATCTCACTCTCACACACTCACACTCTTACTCTAAGTCTCACTCTCTCACTCTTACTCTAAGTCTCACTCTCTCACTCTTACTCTAAGTCTCACTCTCTCACTCTAAGTCTCACCCTCTCACTGAATCACACTCTCACTCTAAGTCTCACTCTCTCACTCTTACTCTCACTATGAATCACACTCTCACTCTCTCACTCTTACTCTAAGTCTCACCCTCTCACACACTCTCACTCTTACTCTAAGTCTCACTCTCTCACTCTTACTCTAAGTCTCACTCTCTCTCTCTCTCTCTCACTAACTCTCACTCCGCTCGTGCTCTTGCTGCTTGTGGATGTTTAACTTTAACGTTTGTTCTTTCTCAGAAATAACCTGAACTGTTTCAGACCCCGCAGTCACCTCCAGACTCTGACCGAGTAAATCTGAGCGAGTCGCAGAAGCTTCGTTCCAGGAATGTTTCCCACATCGTCCTGAAACCTGTCTCACAGCCTCTGAGTCACCATCTCAGGAAAGGAGTGTTTCCATCTCAGCGTGGACTCACCTGGATGTAGTCCAGGATGAGCTGATGCCGGAGTTTGGCCGTGGTCACCTCGCTGTCGGTGATGGCCTCCCGCAGTGCCTGCTGGGTAATGAGGGCGTCCAGGTCCAGCACAGAGGACAGGCGGCAGTACAGATTGATGAACTTCTCTTTGTAGGTGCAGAAGTGAACTGAGGGAGGAGCAGAGAGGCAGAAACTGTTCCATCAGAAACATTACATCTCTGAAACCAAAGAGACACAACAGAAATAATCCTGACTGAGCTTCTATTCTCCTCTTCATCCGAGGAGATCACGTCGTACGCTTTGTTTAAAAGGACAGTAAAAATGTTGGTTCTGTAGGTTAAATCTTTTCCGACAGAAACAACATCCAGAAGGAAGCTGTCCAGGTCCTTAGAGAGGACAAGAGAATCTCTCCATCAGAGGGAGGATCAACACCAGATTCCCTGAATGCTTTCATGATATTCTGCTCTGCAGAGGGAGACATATGCAGATCCCTTCCAATCTTTCTCTGAGGAATGTTTTAAACACATTTGTGGACAAACTGGAGATCTCTGAACATCTCTGCTGCTCAGAGACTCGGCCTGTCATGGAGGCTTTAGGACCAGATCCTGCCTACAGTTTACAGTTGGTTGAAATCTTCTTTTAATGTGTTGCAACCTGAAATCGTGACGTATATTCAATAATCAGATGAAATGTCACCGGTTCATACTTTCTGTAATGAAAGAAGAGTGAATTAAAGGTTTATTGCCTTGCTTTGTGGTTGCACAGTGATGTTAAAGTCTCTGCTGAGGGAAACATGTCTGAGGAGCAGAAACAAAGTGTCTGAACAGGACAGATGTAACACAGCTGAATCACAGGCAGCTCTGCTGAGCTCTCATCAAAACTTTTAGACGACAACAAAGCCGATGGAGCGGCTTTTAAATCCTGGAGGAGGCGTCACGCTGCAGATTCAGCCTCCCTGTGGAACAGATTCAGCCTCCCTGTGGAAAAGAGTGCATGCTGTGCAGCCGGTGTGGGTGTTATTGACACATTCTTGTGTGTGCTTTGGGTCGGCGGTGAGGCCGTCCTGCTGGAGCCGGCAGGCTGATTTAGTGCCTCCTGATGTCTGCGCTGCAGCCACACAGCCCGGCATGCCCGGCCTGTGTCCGATCCAGACCAGTCAAACGTACCATCTGAACTCCTTTCTAACGTCTCAAACGACTTCCTGCAGGATCAATAAAGGTTTCTGATTCTGATTGTTCCTCATGGTTCAGGACCACGGACAGCTCTCGGGGCCTAACGAGCTGAGAACATCGTTAGGAACCTCTGGGCAGGGCTTAATTTGCTTAATGTGTGCCGGATCTCGCCAGAAAAGGATCCGGCACCTCTTGGTTTTGGCCTGCCCGTGTTCCGGGACTTATTTGGGCTGATGAAAAAATATTAATATTAAAAAAAAGTTTTAAAAATGTATGAAATGTTTAAAACTTTTTTATACATTTATATACAGCAGGAAACGACGTCATTTGAAAGACTGAGATCTGTTGATGATGCACTAAAAAACTACTGGTCATCAAACCACGCTTCATCTGGGGAGCGAGCAGCAGAGGAACAAAGAGTTTCCTTTTCAATGCAAACATGTCAAAAAGACAGTTGAATTTTTTTTAAAAGAAGGAAGAGTTGCAGGACGCTTCGAAACGAGTCAGAAAAGCCACGACAAGCGGCGACGCGGGCAGTTGCAGCGGTCATGCTGACAAACAAAACCGGCTACAGCAGGTTAGCGCCGCAGCCGCTAGCCAACTTCACCGACAGCTGGCCAACTTCACCGACAGCTAGCTAACTTCACAGACAGCTGGCCAACTTAACCGACAGCTAGCCAACTTCACAGACAGCTGGCCAACTTCACAGACAGCTAGCCAACTTCACCGACAGCTGGCCAACTTCACCGACAGCTAGCCAACTTCACCGACAGCTAGCCAACTTCACAGACAGCTGGCCAACTTCACAGACAGCTAGCCAACTTCACCGACAGCTGGCCAACTTCACCGACAGCTAGCCAACTTCACCGACAGCTAGCCAACTTCACCGACAGCTAGCCAATTTCACAGACAGCTAGCCAATTTCACCGACAGCTAGCCAACTTCACCGACAGCTAGCCAACTTCACAGACAGCTGGCCAACTTCACCGACAGCTAGCCAACGTCACCTACAACTAGCCAACTTCACCTACAACTAGCCAACTTCACCTAGAGCTAGCCAACTTCACCTACAGCTAGCCAACTTCCCCTACAGCTAGCCAACTTCACCTACAGCTAGCCAACTTCACCTACAGCTAGCCAACTTCACCCACAGCTAGCCAACTTCACCTACAGCTAGCCAACTTCGCCGGCAACTAGCCAACTTCACCTACAACTAGCCAACTTTACAGACAGCTGGCCAACTTCACAGACAGCTAGCCAACTTCACCGACAGCTGGCCAACTTCACCGACAGCTAGCCAACTAAACCGACAGCTAGCCAACTTCACAGACAGCTAGCCAATTTCAACGACAGCTAGCCAACTAAACCGACAGCTAGCCAACTTCACCGACAGCTAGCCAACTTCACCGACAGCTAGCCAACTTCACCGACAGCTAGCCAACTTCACCGACAGCTAGCCAACGTCACAGACAGCTAGCCAACTTCACTGACAGCTAGCCAACGTCACAGACAGCTAGCCAACTAAACCGACAGCTAGCCAAAGTCACAGACAGCTAGCCAACTTCACAGACAGCTAGCCAATCCAGGGCAGGAGGCCGGTACCGCGGCTGCAGCAGGGCAGGTTGCCCGCCAGCCTGTGCTGTGCAGTATAGCCTAAAATAATTGTAAATTATTGTCATAACATTTATAACCACGGATATTATTTGAAATGAAGGCTTGTGAGTCCCACAGCATCGTCAGTGGGCATCTGCATGTTGTTTTCAGCACCGTTTTTTGAATGCGTTCCGGGACCTCAGCGACAGAAACCACGACCCGATGAAAATAACTAGTTCTGGTGGAGCTTCTGTTTATGCAAAGAATTGAAACCAACATGTTCTGCTCACTTCTTCCTCTGATCGTTCAGTCTTTTTTCTTTTAACGGCAGAGATTTATCTTTTCCTTTGACCTTTAGGTCTTACAGAAATAATGAGGGTCCTGGTTCATTTACACCGAGTCTGAGCGTTTAGCATGAACCTGCTAAAATGATTATTCACGGTCTGATGCACGGATCAGGTTTGGTGTGGCGGTGTGGCGGTGTGCGTTTCGTTACCGAGCTCGAACATCTGCAGGGGGAGGTGGAGGAACCCCGACAGCGTGGTGTAGGGGTTGGACTGTCCGGGGGCGGAGCAAACGTCGTCGGCAGCCGGCAGCAGCAGCAGGAAGGAGACGCCGTGACCGAGCTCCACCACCTCCTGGCTGTAGAGACGGAAGTGACGGGCCTGCACATATAGAGGATAATAAACCACAGCAGCAGCAACACGCTCCATGAAACATTAACGACACACTCACTCATGCTGCAGGATTCAGTCACATAAAACCTGCTGAAAGCTGCTGTTTGTCCTTCATCCTGAGCTCAGCTCCGTCTGCCTCTGACTGAAGCTCTGAGAGCTGCCTCACAGCTAGGGGGCGCTGCTGAGTTTAAACCTGTTTCAGTCTGCAGATTCACAGCTAGGGGGCGCCGCTGCTGAGTTTAAACCTGTTTCAGTGTGCAGACTCACAGCTAGGGGGCGGTGCTGCTGAGTTTAAACCTGTTTCAGTCTGCAGATTCACAGCTAGGGGGCGCTGCTGCTGAGTTTAAACCTGTTTCAGTCTGCAGATTCACAGCTAGGGGGCGCTGCTGCTGAGTTTAAACCTGTTTCAGTCTGCAGACTCACAGCTAGGGGGCGCTGCTGCTGAGTTTAAACCTGTTTCAGTCTGCAGATTCACAGCTAGGGGGCGGTGCTGCTGAGTTTAAACCTGTTTCAGTCTGCAGATTCACAGCTAGGAGGCTGCTGCTGAGTTTAAACCTGTTTCAGTGTGCAGACTCACAGCTAGGGGGCGCTGCTGCTGAGTTTAAACCTGTTTCAGTTTGCAGATTCACAGCTAGGGGGCGCTTCTGCTGAGTTTAAACCTGTTTCAGTCTGCAGATTCACAGCTAGGGGGCGCTGCTGCTGAGTTTAAACCTGTTTCAGTCTGCAGATTCACAGCTAGGGGGCGCTGCTGCTGAGTTTAAACCTGTTTCAGTCTGCAGATTCACAGCTAGGGGGCGCTGCTGCTGAGTTTAAACCTGTTTCAGTCTGCAGATTCACAGCTAGGGGGCGTTGCTGCTGAGTTTAAACCTGTTTCAGTCTGCATCTTTGTTCAGGTTTTATCAGCCGAACAAACCCCTGGTGCAGGTGTGTGTACCTGATGCAGAGGTAGGTTCATGTGCTTCAGCAGGGACTTTATGGCCGTCTGCAGCTCGTAGTACAGTAAAGGGGCGTGGCTTTCTGCCCGGGGCTCAGCCTCCTCGCCGTCTTTTTCTCCTGCGGCCGCCAGCGTCTGCATCCAGTCCCACTCCTCCCTGGTGGAACACACACACGTTCACCTCTGCCACCCGTCAGCTGGTAACCTGCTGGTTGGAGAAGCTTCCAGAACACTTTTCTGTCTTTCTGTGATTCCAGAACAAAAACTCAACTCAAATCCAGAGAAAGGTGTTCGCAGAGTTGCTGACAGCGAGTAAATCAGAGGTTTACCTCACTGACCAGGTTAACTATTAGATCATATCTTATAGTATTCTACAGTATTTTACAGTATTCTACAGTATTTTACAGTATTCTACAGCATTTTACAGTATTCTACAGTATTCTACAGTATTTTACAGTATTCTACAGCATTTTACAGTATTCTACAGTATTTTACAGCATTTTACAGTATTCTACAGTATTTTACAGTATTCTATAGTATTTTACAGTATTTTACAGTATTCTACAGCATTTTACAGTATTCTATAGTATTTTACAGTATTCTACAGCATTTTACAGTATTCTACAGTATTTTACAGCATTTTACAGTATTCTACAGCATTTTACAGTATTCTACAGTATTTTACAGCATTTTACAGTATTCTACAGCATTTTACAGCATTCTACAGTATTCTACAGCATTTTACAGTATTCTACAGTATTTTACAGTATTCTATAGTATTTTACAGCATTTTACAGTATTCTACAGCATTTTACAGTATTCTACAGCATTTTACAGTATTCTACAGTGTTTTACAGTATTTTACAGTATTCTACAGCATTTTACAGTATTCTATAGTATTTTACAGTATTCTATAGTATTTTACAGCATTTTACAGTATTCTACAGTATTTTACAGTATTCTATAGTATTTTACAGTATTCTACAGCATTTTACAGTATTCTACAGTATTTTACAGCATGTTACAGTATTCTACAGTATTTTACAGTATTCTATAGTATTTTACAGTATTTTACAGTATTCTACAGTATTCTACAGTATTTTACAGTATTCTACAGTATTTTACAGTATTCTATAGTATTTTACAGTATTTTACAGTATTCTACAGTATTTTACAGTATTCTACAGCATTTTATAGTATTCTACAGTATTCTACAGTATTTTACAGTATTCTACAGTATTCTACAGTATTTTACAGTATTCTACAGCATTTTACAGTATTCTACAGCATTTTACAGTATTCTATAGTATTTTACAGTATTCTACAGCATTTTATAGTATTCTACAGTATTTTATAGTATTCTACAGTATTCTACAGTATTTTACAGTATTCTACAGCATTTTACAGTATTCTATAGTATTTTACAGTATTCTACAGCATTTTATAGTATTCTACAGTATTTTATAGTATTCTACAGTATTCTACAGTATTTTACAGTATTTTATAGTATTCTACAGTATTCTACAGTATTTTACAGTATTTTACAGTATTCTACAGTATTTTACAGTATTCTACAGTATTTGGGGATGACACACACAAGATGTTTACGGGTAAATCTTGAACAATTCTCTGAGTTTGACAGGTTGTTTTAGACATAAAAAATATAGAACTGAAAAGCTAAGATGTAAAATAACTGTAAATAGAAACTATACATAACTGTATTTGTTTTAATTTAGAAAGTCTGACTCTGAGAAACATTTGCTGAACTTCTTGATGATTCTCTGATGGAGTTTTGGCCCAAAGCAGTGAGCCATGACCCATCCTTGTTGGAGAGGCTGAACCTTTGGTGGATGCTGCTGTTATACCCGATCCTGACACCCTCACCTGTCAGCAGCTAACCTGCTGGTTGGAGAAGCTTCCAGAACGCTGTTCCTGTAGATTCTGTAAACTTTCTGTCTTTATGTGACTCCAGAACAACTTTCTACACGTTTTGTGTCTGTTAAATAAAGGTTTGAACCTTTTAACTGATCACAGTTTTTACAGAAAACAGCTTTTCTGGATGTGATATTTGGCAGCTGAACTCTGAGCAACATCACGGCTCGGAGCCGCCATGTACCCGGCGCGACTTCCCTGTGATCCTTGGCTGAATGTGTGTTTCACACTTATTATTCTATATTTGTGTGTGTGTGCGAGGACCTGGACACGTTGGGGTTGTCCCGGATGCGGGTGTGGCAGAGCATGTTGGGGGTTCGCTGGGACACCAGGACTTTGATCTGGTCCACGGAGCTGCTGAGCTTCAGGTAGCCCAGGTAGAGGCCGGCGGCCAGGCGGTGGGTGCTGCGCCGCTGGTACGCCAGGATGTCCTGCAGACCCACACCAGGACAACATGTAATAACTCCTTCTGTTTCCACCTCACACCCCGGATCCTACTGAATTTATCTACTTTTATAACCATCAATAATAATGACACCATTTCTTAATGTTACAAACCAGAGATGGGGACTCAAGTCACTGTGACTTGGACTCGAGTCGCTGTTTTGATGACTTGTGACTTGATTTGACAAAAAATAAAAGACTCGAGACTCGACTCGGACTTGGAAGTTAAAGACTTGGCACTTGACTTGACTTGAGACACGATGACTTGAATGACTTGAGTGTTATTCAGTTCATGTTTTCAGTTTGAATATAAAATTAATCTTCTGTCTGGTCATGTGACCGTACTCAATCTCAGCGGCGGGACGGGTTAGCTTTAGCATTAGCAGTCGTAGCAAACAAAGAAAGAAACAGATGAAAAATGTCAGAACCAACGGTGGGAAATGAAGACGCAGACGAGGCCTCATACTGAAAGCATGTTTACCTTACAAAGAGTGAGAAACAGCAGCTACATTATGTGTCTTCTGTGTCAACCAAAACAAACGCACATTTCAGCAGAAACTCAACATCTAACTTGAGGAAACATGTAGCGCTAAGTTTCCTAAACTCGTTTTCCCCCCATGGATAGGTGAATGTTTTTGTTTTTAGGTTACATATGGGTTACATATGTTTTAAACATTTCCTAAGTCTCTTTTATTCTTTATTGAAGTACTTGAATTTACCTGGATCATTTTAATTTAAGCTATTTTGTAATTAATTGATTTATTTTAATTTATTTTATCAATTGGATGAACTCTAATTTGCCTAAAGATGATTATTTAGTATTTTTGTCTGTCTGATTGAATTATTTGTTAACACAAGCATGTGTTAACAAATAAATCAGACGTTACTCAACAGTTACTCAGTACTTGAGTAGTTTTTTCACCTTTTTTACTCTTACTCAAGTAATTATTTGGATGACTACTTTTTACTTTTTTTTTACACTTATCTTGACTGTTGCTTGTTTTTAAATTCATTTAAATGATTTTATTTGTTTCTCTTTATGTTCTTTTATGTATTTTTAATGCTTCTTCCACTCCCTGCTGCAATGCTTTTATTTTATTTAAAGGACTTTGAATTGTTTGTACATGAAATGTGCTATATAAATAAATTTGATTTGATTTTACTTGAGTCATATTATTCTGAAGTAACAGTACTTTTACTTGAGTACAGTTTTTTGCAGCTCTACCCACCTCTGCTCCTGAGGTCGCGGCGGGTTTGAAACCAAGTGTTTCCTGGACGTTTCTGCCACATTTCACATAAACACGTCTTCACAGGAAGGAAAATAACGATGAAAAGCAGGCGGAGCTTCGAGCGAACGCCGTCCTTCCTCACCTGTATGGTGATGATGAGGATGTCGAGCGCGTACGGCTCCTCAGGTGTGGACAGAGACTTCCTCTGGCTCTGCAGCTTGGTCACCTGCATCCACTTCCCACTGAACAGTGAGTGCTGGCTCTCCGTGTCGCGGATCGTCACCAGCAGCACGTTGCCGTGGCGATCCTTGATGGGCTCGTAGTGGACCCGGCCCAGGTTGTGAGTCCCCAGGAGGCTCTGCGGGAGATCACGGCCGGTTACACGACAGAAGAAACATGAAAATCCTTTTCTTTATGGACAGAAGCGAGCGGAGTTCTGACCTGCAGCTGGCTGGCGGCGGTCAGCATCTTGTGTCTGACCTGCAGCGTGGACGAGGACGACATGGAGACAGACATGCTCTGTCTGAGCCACCGGACGTCCTCCCACATGCAGGACAGCTGCGCACAACATTATTATGCAGGTTAGATTATGACATCAGTTTAAGTCATGTTTATCTGATAGATTCCAGTTTGTTCTTGTAAATGAAGAATCTTCCTCACACACCAGAGTGAGTCATGGAGTTCCTCAGGGTTCTGTGCTCGGACCGATTCATTACATTACATTACATTACATCACGGTCATTCTGCAGACGCTTTTATCCAAAGCGACTTACAATAAGTGTGTTCCACATCGGTACGCAAAAAAACTTCAGGTCACAAGGAATCATACGTGCATTTACTTCCAAAACCAAACAGCTAAGAGCAGAACTGGTGCTGGAGTAAGTGCGGTAAGTTAGGTACCGAGACAAATGGGAAGACAATTTAGAAAACAAAGACAGTTTAGGAAACAAAGACAATTTAGAAAACAAAGGCAATTTAGGAAACAAAGACAATTTAGGAAACAAAGACAATTTAGAAAACAAAGACAATTTAGAAAACAAAGACAATTTAGAAAACAAAGACAATTTAGGAAACAAAGACAATTTAGAAAACAAAGACAATTTAGAAAACAAAGACAATTTAGGAAACAAAGACAATTTAGAAAACAAAGACAATTTAGAAAACAAAGGCAATTTAGAAAACAAAGACAGTTTAGGAAACAAAGACAGTTTAGAAAACAAAGACAATTTAGAAAACAAAGACAATTTAGGAAACAAAGACAGTTTAGAAAACAAAGACAATTTAGAAAACAAAGACAATTTAGGAAACAAATAAGTGTGTAAGAAGCTGGGACGAAACAGGTGATGTCCTAAGATTATTTTCACTTTATACATGCTTCCATTAGGTAACATTATTAGACAGCATGGCATAAAGTTCCATTGCTATGCTGATGATACTCAGCTGTACTTATCTATGAAACCAGATGAAACCAATAGGTTGGCTACAAGCATGTCTTCAAGACATAAAGACCTGGATGACTCAGAACTTTCTGCTTCTAAAAGACAAACTGAAGTCATTATCTTTGGACCTGAGCGCTTCAGGGAGAAACTGTCCGGTTATATAGTTACTCTGGATGGTATTTCCTCGGCTTCTAGTTCTACAGTGAGGAACCTTGGAGTTATTTCTGACCAGGATCTGTCCTCTGACTCGCATATAAAACAGGTTTCTAGGACTAGCTTCTTTCACCTTCGTAATATTGTTAAAATCAGGAACATCCCGTCTCAGAGTGATGCAGAAAAACTGCTCCATGCATCTGTTACTTCAGGATTGGACTGCTGTAATTCTTTATTATTGGGCTGTCCCACATATTCTCTGAAAAGCCTCCAGCTGATCCAAAATGCTGCAGCCAGAGTTCTGATGAGAACTAACAGCAGAGATCATATTTCTCCAGTTTTAGCTTCTCTTCATTGGCTCCCTGTTAAACTCAGAATAGAATTTAAGATTCTTCTCCTCACATATAAAGCTCTTAATGACTGAGCTCCATCATATCTTAAAGATCTCATTGTAAGATATTTTCCTAACAGAGCACTTTGTTCCCAAACTGCAGGTTTACTTGAGGTCCCCAGAGTTTCCAAAAGTAGAATGGGAGGCAGAGCCTTCAGTTATCAGGCCCCTCTCTACCTTTAATATCAGGCTTAAAACTTTCCTTTCTGATAAAGCTTATAGTTTCAGGTGAGCCTGAAACATCCCATAGTTAATCATCTTTACTGAATCAAGTCCTTCAGGGATTAATAAAGTACCATTTATTTGATTTTATAATAATGTGGTGGAGCTGAAGGCTCTCAGGATTGAGGTCAGGTGTGGGTGAAAGTGAGTGTGACAGCAGGAGAACAGGTGATGTGAGGATCATGTGACGCACCTTTGTGAACCAGAGGAAATCCTGCATGAGGGAGCTGCTGTAGGAGTCGTCCACCTCCACGATGGGGATCTGGTCCTCGGCCGTCACCAGTAAGCTGTCCTTCAGGTAGAACACAGCAGCCAGGTAGATCCCCCTGCACACCCACAGCGTTCAACAACAGCGTGACACACAACACACGGCAGGTTTCTGCATCAGTTCCACTATTTTCACTGAATGAAAGCTTTCCTAAAGCAGGAGAACAGTCGGCCAGGAGTTAAATCAGTGAAATGAAAACACAATTTAGCGTTTTCTCCCAACGCAGGGGCCCTCTTCACTAAAGGTGAGCACCACACAAACCTTTTCAGTGTCTTCACAAACTTGTTGGAGGAGTTGAAGAGGTGTTTGAGGCTTCTGGAGACGGACTGCTTCCTGCTGGGGTTCTGCAGCTTTGAGGTGTCTGCAGAGCAGAAGAAGACAGAAGCCGTCAGCTCAGAGTTTCCAGCAGGAATCACGCTCAGCTCGGGCTCAAGTTCAGAGGGTTTCCAGGCCTCAGGACGGGACCTGAATGGGACCCGAGAGGAGGTGTGGGGCAGCGGGACATGAGTGGGATCACCTGAGAGGAGGTGTGGGGCAGCGGGACATGAGTGGGATCACCTGAGAGGAGGTGTGGGGCAGCGGGACCTGAATGGGATCACCTGAGAGGAGGTGTGAGGCAGCTGGACATGAATGGGATCACCTGAGAGGAGGTGTGGGGCAGCGGGACCTGAATGGGATCACCCGAGAGGAGGTGTGAGGCAGCGGGACATGAATGGGATCACCTGAGAGGAGGTGTGGGGCAGCGGGACCTGAATGGGATCACCTGAGAGGAGGTGTATGGCAGCGGGACATGAATGGGATCACCTGAGAGGAGGTGTGGGGCAGCGGGACCTGAATGGGATCACCTGAGAGGAGGTGTGGGGCAGCGGGACATGAATGGGATAACCTGAGAGGAGGTGTGAGGCAGCGGGACATGAATGGGATCACCTGAGAGGAGGTGTGGGGCAGCGGGACATGAATGGGATCACCTGAGAGGAGGTGTGGGGCAGCGGGAGATGAATGGGATCACCTGAGAGGAGGTGTGAGGCAGCGGGACATGATTGGGATCACCTGAGAGGAGGTGTGAGGCAGCGGGAGATGAATGAGATCACCTGAGAGGAGGTGTGAGGCAGCGGGACATGAATGGGATCACCTGAGAGGAGGTGTGAGGCAGCGGGACATGAATGGGATCACCTGAGAGGAGGTGTGGGGCAGCGGGACATGAATGGGATCACCTGAGAGGAGGTGTGAGGCAGCGGGACATGAATGGGATCACCTGAGAGGAGGTGTGGGGCAGCGGGACATGAATGGGATCACCTGAGAGGAGGTGTGAGGCAGCGGGACCTGAATGGGATCACCTGAGAGGAGGTGTGGGGCAGAGGGAGATGAATGGGATCACCTGAGAGGAGGTGTGGGGCAGAGGGAGATGAATGGGATCACCAGAGAGGAGGTGTGGGGCAGCGGGACATGAATGGGATCACCTGAGAGGAGGTGTGGGGCAGCGGGACCTGAATGGGATCACCTGAGAGGAGGTGTGGGGCAGCGGGACATGAATGGGATCACCTGAGAGGAGGTGTGAGGCAGCGGGACATGAATGGGATCACCTGAGAGGAGGTGTGGGGCAGCGGGAGATGAATGGGATCACCTGAGAGGAGGTGTGGGGCAGCGGGACATGAATGGGATCACCTGAGAGGAGGTGTGGGGCAGCGGGACATGAATGGGATCACCTGAGAGGAGGTGTGAGGCAGCGGGACATGAATGGGATCACCTGAGAGGAGGTGTGGGGCAGCGGGACCTGAATGGGATCACCTGAGAGGAGGTGTGGGGCAGAGGGAGATGAATGGGATCACCTGAGAGGAGGTGTGGGGCAGAGGGAGATGAATGGGATCACCTGAGAGGAGGTGTGGGGCAGCGGTAGATGAATGGGATCACCTGAGAGGAGGTGTGAGGCAGTGGGAGATGAATGGGATCACCTGAGAGGAGGTGTGGGGCAGCGGGACATGAATGGGATCACCTGAGAGGAGGTGTGGGGCAGCGGGACATGAATGGGATCACCTGAGAGGAGGTGTGAGGCAGCGGGACCTGAATGGGATCACCTGAGAGGAGGTGTGGGGCAGCGGGACATGAATGGGATCACCTGAGAGGAGGTGTGGGGCAGCGGGACCTGAATGGGATCACCTGAGAGGAGATGTGGGGCAGCGGGACATGAATGGGATCACCTGAGAGGAGGTGTGGGGCAGCGGGACATGAATGGGATCACCTGAGAGGAGGTGTGGGGCAGCGGGACCTGAATGGGATCACCTGAGAGGAGGTGTGAGGCAGCGGGACATGAATGGGATCACCTGAGAGGAGGTGTGGGGCAGCGGGACATGAGTGGGATCACCTGAGAGGAGGTGTGGGGCAGCGGGACATGAATGGGATCACCTGAGAGGAGGTGTGGGGCAGCGGGACATGAATGGGATCACCTGAGAGGAGGTGTGGGGCAGCGGGACATGAATGGGATCACCTGAGAGGAGGTGTGGGGCAGCGGGACATGAATGGGATCACCTGAGAGGAGGTGTGGGGCAGCGGGACATGAATGGGATCACCTGAGAGGAGGTGTGAGGCAGCGGGACATGAATGGGATCACCTGAGAGGAGGTGTGAGGCAGCGGGACATGAATGGGATCACCTGAGAGGAGGTGTGAGGCAGCGGGACATGAATGGGATCACCTGAGAGGAGGTGTGAGGCAGCGGGACATGAATGGGATCACCTGAGAGGAGGAGTGGGGCAGCGGGACATGAATGGGATCACCTGAGAGGAGGTGTGAGGCAGCGGGACATGAATGGGATCACCTGAGAGGAGGTGTGGGGCAGCGGGACATGAATGGGATCACCTGAGAGGAGGTGTGAGGCAGCGGGACCTGAATGGGATCACCTGAGAGGAGGTGTGGGGCAGAGGGAGATGAATGGGATCACCTGAGAGGAGGTGTGGGGCAGAGGGAGATGAATGGGATCACCAGAGAGGAGGTGTGGGGCAGCGGGACATGAATGGGATCACCTGAGAGGAGGTGTGGGGCAGCGGGACCTGAATGGGATCACCTGAGAGGAGGTGTGGGGCAGCGGGACATGAATGGGATCACCTGAGAGGAGGTGTGGGGCAGCGGGACATGAATGGGATCACCTGAGAGGAGGTGTGGGGCAGCGGGACATGAATGGGATCACCTGAGAGGAGGTGTGGGGCAGCGGGACCTGAATGGGATCACCTGAGAGGAGGTGTGGGGCAGCGGGACCTGAATGGGATCACCTGAGAGGAGGTGTGAGGCAGCGGGAGATGAATGGGATCACCTGAGAGGAGGTGTGGGGCAGCGGGAGATGAATGGGATCACCTGAGAGGAGGTGTGAGGCAGCGGGAGATGAATGGGATCACCTGAGAGGAGGTGTGGGGCAGCGGGACATGAATGGGATCACCTGAGAGGAGGTGTGAGGCAACAGGACCTGAATGTGGCTTTCTGTTTGCCTCCTTAACTTCCCTCGGACTCTGAGGTCTGAACAGGGTCAGCAGGTTCGGGTCCCACACTGCCGGTCAGACTGAATGTTATCTCCTTCATTCCCTCTGGCCGTCCTGGGCTGCTCAGCGATGCCAATCTCCAGACCACAGCGCCCCTTTTGACTCGGGCTAATTAGGCGTCACATAATTACCAGCGTGTAAACAGACGTGGAGCCAACTGAGGCTCACAGACACGCCGCCGTTCTTCCCAGAGGAAACCCGTTCAGGGCCGAGGCACAAGATGGAGGACGTCAGGAGGCATGCGGGGAACTGAAGGTCCAAACGAAACCAACTCTCTCCTGGGATAACACAGATTATCTACCCAATTACTGACACAGCATAACCCCCGATGGCAGGAAGAGACGACAGAAAAGCACTTTCTGAGAACGCTTTAATCCTTCAGAGCGTGATCAAATCTGCCGAACAGAGAAGCTAACAAACAGAGAGATTTGGATCCAACATGCGGCCCAACGACCTGAAACAGGCGTCAGCTGCAGATACGAGGCTGTAAACTCCTGACGTTACAGCCGCACCTGTACTGGCGAGGACAGCGGAGTCTCCAGCTCTGCAGTTCACTCCCAGCTCAGAAAATACCAAAATAACAGCAGGAGACCGGTGGGCCACGTCACCGTGGCTCTTATGAGCCTCATTTGTGTTTTACTGACATTAAAAGTAGGGCTGGAATCTAATTAATCACATGATTTCCCTGATTAATCACGATTAATCGCATTTGTACGCAGAATCCAAAAATGAATCCAAAAGTAGTGTATAGCTTTTAGCATTTAGCTTTATTTTAAATGTGCTGCCATATGAATGAAAGTGCCATAACATTTGTTGTGCAAACACACTTTTAACATCAGCATCTTTCTGTAGTTTTTATGTAGAAGCCTCGCTCCACTGTCTGTTTCCTTGAATGACTTGCTGCTATCAGTTGTGTGTTTTGCCTTTAAGTGATATTTTAGACTGGAACTACTACGCTGAGAAGACAATTCAACTTGGCAGTGTTTACAGATGACTTTGGTTCTGTCGACTCCGCCGTCTGGAAGAACTTTAACATGAAAATGGCCGAGTAAAAGTTCCGTACCCTTCTCCATGTTTGGTGGATCCGCCGATTACTTTCTTTTCCTGTTCCACAGCAGACAGCAGCAGACTTTTACTAAATAAAAGTCTGTGAGCAACAGACTTTTACAAAATAAAAGTCTGTGAGCAACAGACTTTTACAAAATAAAAGCCTGTGAGCAACAGACTTTTACAAAATAAAACCTGCGTTAATGCGCAATAAAATATTTATCAGCGTTAAATAATTAGCTAGTTAACGCTGATATTAATGAGTTAACTCACCCAGCCCTAATTAAAGAGCTGAAAGTCATTTGCTAACCTGCACAAAATCTGTCATCAATAAATAAATCTGCAGGATTACGGCAGGGAAGAAGATTTTAACTAAATCTAAAATGAAACACCAAAATGTTGATGGTGTAACCGGTCGGTTTGTGTCACATGATCAGATGATGATGTGCAGGAACTTCTCAGACTGTTGGAGGTTTCCTCTTCTTCGTGTCTCCATGTGAAGCCGGTCTTTGCCTTCTCTCAGTGGTACAAACTTTAAACCTGAAAACTTTAAAGTGCTTCTCCTCAGGAGTGATGCTTGTGATTCTGATGCCCGCATTTCTTCTGCAGCTGGACACATCTGCGCCTGAACAGGAGCAGTGTTCACGCTCGGCCGGGTATTTCAGAGACTTTAAACAGTCTCTGTGTGTCTGCAGCGCTGGAGGCTAACTGCGTCTGACAGGTGGATAATACGACAACAGCTCGCCGGCCTCCTGTGCGGCGCTGGATAAATAAAGAAAGGAGTTCAGGTCGGAGGAGATTGATGAGGCGGCCACCTCTCCGTCTGACAGAGGAGAGCCGGGAGGAGGTTTTTATTTCAGGCTCCGTCTCAGCTGATTGAACTTATTAATGTTCCCAGATGCAAATGTGACAACAAGCCGACGGGGGAGCCGAGGAGGAGAGAGTCAGGAAAATATCAACTTAAAGACGAGTTAGAACGACTCAGCGATCACGAAGAAGCTGACTGAGTTAAACAGAACAACAGCAGACAGACTTTATTTGGTCGAAATTATAGAGAAATGCTTGGAAGCAGCAGAACAAAAGCAAACTGACTCATTGGCTGTGTTTGAAACCGCCTACTTCTCGTACTACTCCTACTAACTTTAACTTTTTTTAAGTTCCTGGATGCATACTAGATTCTCCTAAATGTTGGGTATGCATCATGAGGTTACTACTCATACTCAAACTACCCAAGATGCAACGTAACGTGACGTCGCCGATCGTCATTTCCTGTCAAAACGGCAGTTTCAAGCTAGCTACAACGAGGGTAGCTTCACTTCCTGTTTTCAAAACAAAAGCACCAATTGTATGGTAATGGCTTTCCCTATGATAAAAGGCAACGGGTATTTTATTTTGTGAAAATAACCGGAAGTGCGTTGCTCACTGCGGCTAGCTTTAGTAGCGCCGAATTCGTGGGCACAAAATTGTAAACAGCCGGTATTTTGTCAGGTTTTCAACACGTTGGGGATCTAAACGACTACTTTCTCTCCTGAAAATGTTTCAAATGTTGCTAAAGTTTACAGAGTTTAGAGCTTAAGAGAAATCAGCTTCAGGCCGGCTGATTTCGGCTCGGGCAGGAGCGAAATGCATTGTGGGTAAACGCTCTGCATACTGTCTGATCGATGAGTATGGAAGTATGTAGTATGTAGTATGCAGTATGTAGTATGTAGTAGGCGGTTGGGAACACAGCCATTTAGAGTTTGAACAGCTTCCTGGATTCACCCTGGTATTCATTTAAGGAGCTCTTTGGAGGTCAAATAAACTTCTAAAGCTCCAACGTGTTTCAGCTCGCTCGCCTTCGTCAGGGAGTCGGACAGATTGATGTCAGTCAAAGGTTATTTTCAAATGAACCAAACGACAAGAACCCTCATTCATCAGCAGCTGATAGAACCACACGGACGAGGGATTACTGTGGGAAACCTTTGTCCAGCACCACGATCCAGAGTTCCATTCACAGCCTTTACTGTGCAGAGAAGAAGCCTGATGTTAGCCTGATGTTAGCCTGATGTTAGCCTGATGTTAGTCTGATGTTAGCCTGATGTTAGCCTGGTGTTAGCCTGATGTTAGCCTGATGTTAGCCTGATGTTAGCCTGGTGTTAGCCTGGTGTTAGCCTGGTGTTAGTCTGATGTTAGCCTAATGTTAGCCTGATGTTAGCCTGATGTTAGCCTGGTGTTAGCCTGATGTTAACCTAATGTTAGCCTAATGTTAACCTAATGTTAGCCTGATGTTAGCATAATGTTAGCCTGATGTTAGCATAATGTTAGCCTGATCTTAACCTAATGTTAGCCTGCTGTTAGCCTAATGTTAGCGTGATGTTAGCCTGATGTTAGTCTGATGTTAGCCTGATGTTAGTCTGATGTTAGCATAATGTTAGCCTGATGTTAGCATAATGTTAGCCTGATGTTAACCTATTGTTAGCCTACTGTTAGCCTAATGTTAGCGTGATGTTAGTCTGATGTTAGCCTGATGTTAGTCTGATGTTAGCCTGATGTTAACCTAATGTTAGTCTGATGTTAGCCTGATGTTAACCTAATGTTAACCTAATGTTAGCCTGATGTTAGCCTAATGTTAGCGTGATGTTAGCCTGATGTTAACCTGATGTTAGCCTGATGTTAGTCTGATGTTAGCCTGATGTTAGCCTGATGTTAGCCTGATGTTAACCTGGTCCAGAGGCGGCGTCCACTTCTCTGGGCTCGGAGGCGTCTGGGATGGAGCGTCACCATGGAAACGCGTGCTGTGGTCAGAGCCGTCAGTGTTCCAGATCTTTGTTGGAAGAAATGGAGCAAAGAGCCGAAGGAGCATCCAGCCTGCTGTCAGCAGCCAGTCCCTGCAGCCAGGCTCTGGGATGGGATGGGCTGGATCAGGGCCCCAATGAGCAAAGCTGGCTGAACTATTGATGGTGATGGAGAGAAAACAACCATCCCATTCATGCTGTGTGAGCGAACTGGTATTAATGAAGTTGTGGGGACATTCTTCTCTCCACACAGCCTCACACTGTGATGCTGTAACTGGAGCTGCCTCATCATAAAGTGGAGCTCCAACAGACAGCACACAGACCGGCGCTAATTAATGTGAGTTCATGTAATGTCCTCTGAAGTGATGGAAACACACACACATCATAAATTAAGATATCCAGGCTGCTGAACCAGCTCCCTGCTCCATAGTGGCTCTTTGTGCCCACACTGATTAATTTCACACATTTATTTTTGCTTCTCTGGGAATAAATAGTACAAATATACACCCCACAGAGGTGGCTGCACACGCAGCTGGAATAATGACTAATTGAGCGTGTACACAAATGTAAATTCAACAGTCTCGACTGACTCCTGCAGAAATCCTACATAAACCTGCCCGTGAGTTCGGATCACCGTGCACCGCTCTGGGTGTGTTAGCGTTACATTATCGGCACGTTAGCGCCCCTGATGTCCTGCAGATCCTGACTTCTATCATGTCAAACTAACAGCTGAAGAAGAAGCTTTCTAGCTGAACGGTTCCGTTCTGTAACCCATCAACCTGCAGCTGTGTGGAAAAGGGTGTTTCCAACACAACACCGGTCCTCTCCTCACTCTCGGTGTGCTAACGCTACGTTATTGGCATGTTTCTGATAAAGATGTAGGTGTTTAATGAGGTTAATGTATCCAAAGTGTTTAAACGCAGTAATTAACGGTACACATGCATTACTAGGAGTTACGCTGCGTACATCTGTGGCTTGGTCCATCACTGTTGATGAGAAAGCATCATTTGCTAGCATCTGCCGCTAGCTTATAGCTACAGCAGCCGCTAGCTTACAGCGACAGCAGCTGCTAGCTTACGGCTACAGCAGCCGCTAGCTTACGGCTACAGGAGCGGCTAGCTTATGGCTACAGCAGCCGCTAGCTTACAGCTGCAGCAGCTGCTAGCTTACGGCTACAGCATCCGCTAGCTTACGGCTACAGGAGCGGCTAGCTTACGGCTACAGCAGCCGCTAGCTTACAGCTGCAGCAGCTGCTAGCTTACGGCTGCAGCAGCTGCTAGCTTACAGCTGCAGCAGCTGCTGACCTCACAGAGAGGGCGGAGCTGAGCTGCTGACCTCACAGAGAGGGCGGAGTTGAGCTGCTGCTCAGTCTGAAAACAGAGGTGTTAAAACAGGGCTGAGACAGAGAGCCGCCGTGCTTATACCAGCAGGTATTTAGACCAAAGTCTGACTCAAACATCTCAATAAAACTCAGAAAATTGTGTCAAATGGTGTAAAAAAAAAAAAAAAAAAAGGTGTAAAAAGTAGGACTGGGGGAGTAAACTCGTTATTATTGCGTTAACTTGTTAATTATTAAACGCCTATAAATATTTTATCGCGCATTAACGCATTAAAATAAAAATAAACTAGCAGCTAACATCACCGCTACAGGTGTTCCTCGGTCTGTGTGTGAAGCTCACGGAGCTAACCGGCGCTACTTCCTGTTTTACTTGTTTCAACATAAAAGCACGTATTTCAAAATATATTAAAAAAAAAAACTCCTGCATTTACAGCCAAGTTGAATTGTCTTCTCAGCGTAGTAGTTCCAGTCTAAAATATCACTTAAAGGCAAAACACACAACTGATAGCAGCAAGTCATTCAAGGAAACAGACAGTGGAGCGAGGCTTCTACATAAAAACTACAGAAAGATGCTGATGTTAAAAGTGTGTTTGCACAACAAATGTTATGGCACTTTCATTCATATGGCAGCACATTTAAAATAAAGCTAAATGCTAAAAGCTATACACTACTTTTGGATTCATTTTTGGATTCTGTGTACAAATGCGATTAATCGTGATTAATCAGGGAAATCATGTGATTAATTAGATTAGTCCTAATAAAAAGGCCTAATATGTCAGCCCAGAATTGACACTTTTACTTTAATGATCCTCGGGGCTCCGTTCAGTCGAACAGGCAGCAGTGATGGAGACCAGCTGTGCACGAGTGATATTTGTCATCCACACATGTTTGGACGGTAAATAGAGTGAGGCTGAACACTCCAGTCCTCACTCAGTCAGAGTTTTCTCCCATTGTTTCCACTTCCCGAACAGTCGCTGTGATAAAGAGCTTTTTCTCTGCACTCGGTGAACAAACACTGAGCAGCTGCCCCAGAGGAGGAGAGTTTGGACACCATCCGTCAGATTCCTCTGATCATAAGTTACATGAAGACCCACCACTACAGTGGACTTGGCTTTTTTTCACTCCTATTTAGAGTAAACAAGATGTTTAAAACTTCTAATTATTCATATTTGTGTTTTAGGTGTAAAGAGCTCAGTGTGTTTAAAAGGAAACTAAAGATGCCAGCAGAGGGCGCTGCTGCACAGAGGGTTCTCTGAGCGATACGTTATGAAACAGGATGAGACCGTTACAGCTGAAGCATCAGTGGGTGAGAAGCGTTTTACTGCAGTGAGCTGATCGTTTGTTCCCATTTCTTTAGCTGCATCTGTGAAAAACAGCTTCATAGTTTCAACTTTTTTGTACATTTACGTTAAAACTGCTTTCAGTTACCAAAAGAGTCAAATTAATATAAGAAATTCTGTTTAAAAGAAATCCTAATCCAAAAATAATGTACGTTATCACGTCTAAAAGTAGAAAAAAAACAGACAATAATAAGAATTATATGTTATACAACATCAAGAAAAAGTAAATAAGATTCAATTTAAAGCTTAAAAAAGGAATATAAGATATAATCTAATGACTAATTATGGAACAATTAATATAAATTACATGATTAAACTGTTTTATGCCTCCAGAAATGAATAATCTAGAAGCTCTTTGTGGGTTTTAGACTGGAATTAAGATTTGTTCCCATTTCTTTAGCTGCATGTGTGAAAAACAGCAAAGATAACACAGTGTGACAGACAGAAAACAGGATTTCTGCAGCAACAAGCTGATTCCCAAAGAGCTGTTAGCTGAAAACTTGGCATATCTCAGCATGGTGTGCAGTGTGTCCTTAAAACATTTGAGGAAACTGGACGCATGGAGGACAGAAGAAGAAGTGTCAGGCCTAAAGAACTATCTCCAGCAGATGAACAGGATCTGAAAGTGATGTCCTTAAGAAAGAGGAAAACATCCAGCAAAGACCTGACACAGGAGCTGAGAGATGCATCTGGACCTTCAGCTGATCCATCTGCTGTTGGCCCAAGCCTCATCAGAAATGGGCTCCATGGAAGGGTGGCTGTCAGGAAGCCGTTCTTAAGGAAGGGAAACAGGGAGAAAAGGCTGAGCTGTGCCAAAGGACACAAGAAGTGGGCTGAAAATCAGTGGCAGCAGGTCTGATGGAGGGATGAATCCTCCCCAGAGCCCGGAGCTCAACATTACTGAAGCAGTGTGGGATCATGTTGGCAGAGAACGCAACAAAAGGCAGCCCACATCCAAAGAAGAGCTTTGGGATGTCCTTCAAGAAGCCTGGAGAACTATTCCTGAAGACTCCTTAAAGAAAGGACAGAAAGCTCGTCTGAGAGGGTTCAGGCTGTGCTGGAGGAGAAAGCAGCTCAGAGCAGATATTCACTTTAAAGCTGCTCAGAACTGAACTAACTCTGGTTCTGCCTCAGATTCTGGGTTTATGTTCATGTTGGAACATGTTTCAGTGAATCTCTGCAGCTGTTACCATGGAAACATCTGCAGATATTCACTTTAAAGCTGCTCAGAACTGAACTAACTCTGGTTCTGCCTCAGATTCTGGGTTTATGTTCATGTTGGAACATGTTTCAGTGAATCTCTGCAGCTGTTACCATGGAAACATCTGCAGATATTCACTTTAAAGCTGCTCAGAACTGAACTAGAGCTGTAACAAAATCCGGGTTATCCGGTTTTCAACCCGGATAAATACGTCACCCGGGCAGACCGGATGGTGACATGCATTTGATCCGCCTTAAAAAAAAAACAAAAAAAAAACAAAAAAAAAAAAGATCCGCCCAAGTTGAGCCAGACACATTTCATTATGTCAACAAATGGCAGTTACAGCGCTCTTGCACCTTTGTCGTGAGAGAAATGATGAAACCGGAATATATATATATATATATATCCCTCTTTAGTTGCCTACTAGTTCAGTCACGAACACACAGTCACAGGCACACACTGAGTGAAACGAAACCTAACTCCCGCCCCGTTTGTCACGAGCCCGTTTGTTGTTGGTTAAGTGAGCCATGCCCCCTACTGATCCGTCCTGATTTGCGATCCGTCCGGACGGGACGGATCCCCGCTGACTCGTACTGCTCGAACGGATCACTCTGCGAGTCGCGGGTCGCGGCGCATTCGGCTCTGCTCGCTCGCAACTCCTAGTTGTATAAATGAGCCACGCCACCAGCCAATCACAGACTGGTAGTTTTCACAGACTGGTATTTGTGTGATAAATAATAAAAAAATAAAGAGGAAGAATTGTAATAATCATGTTAGAACTGGTGTAGTTGGGTGCTAGCTAGCTAGTCCCGCCCCGTTTGTCACGAGCCCGTTTGTTGTTGGTTAAGTGAGCCATGCCCCCTACTGATCCGTCCTGACTTGCGATCCGTCCGGACGGGACGGATCCCCGCTGACTCGTACTGCTCGAACGGATCACTCTGCGAGTCGCGGGTCGCGGCGCACTCGGCTCTATCTCTCTGCTCGCTCGCAAGCTGAGTCGGGCGAATCATGCCGGCTCTGGGTGACTCACGGCCAGTCGAGTCACGCGGCAGAATCGAAACTTAAAAAGATCCGAGTTGGCAGTGATCCGCTACTTGCCCGTCTGACCCGCTGAGTCACTCAGAGCCAGCGATTCAGCGGTCAGATGGGCAAGTAGCGGATCATCACTGCCAACTCGGATCTTTTTAAGTTTCGATTCTGCCGGCAGCAAGGATTGTCGTCGTCAACCCGTCTGCTGAAGCCTCTGTAGCTCGCTACAGGCTCGGTTAGCGTGGCTTCATGCATCTTGTACAGTCGTTGAAAAATAATCATTTCATGTCTGGCTTTCAGATAAAATGGCATTGAATTATTACTTGACATAAATGAGTGAACTTGTAGCCGTAGGCTGCTCTTTGATTTATCAAAATGAATTGATAAATGGGAAAAAAAAAAAGGCGAGGTACATAGCTACTTAACGGCAGAAAGGTTTTTTTTTTTTTTTTTTTTTTTAATAAGTGACTCAAGTGATTCAAGTGATCCGTATAACTCGAATCACCTCCTTGAAATGATCCGATCGGCCCGGATCACCCAAAAGATTCGAGTTAAGCATCTCTAAACTGAACTAACTCTGGTTCTGCCTCAGATTCTGGGTTTATGTTCATGTTGGAACATGTTTCAGTGAATCTCTGCAGCCGTTACCATGGAAACATCTGCAGATATTCACTTTAAAGCTGCTCAGAACTGAACTAACTCTGGTTCTGCCATCCAGCTTTTTATGGATATATTTAAAGAAATGAAGCTGATCAGGTCTGCTGCACAGCTGTAAATCCTCTCGTTTCGTTCGGTTTTATTTCCATCATGTGAAGCACTTTGTATATTTGTACAAAGTAGAATAACGGCGTACCGTAACTTCTAACTCCGGCTGATTGATGTAGTAAAGTAAAGTTTAAATCTGGTTAAATCTGTTAACTTGGGAGCAAAACACGCCCAAAAACTACATCAGCCAGGAAACAATTCATCCACTATTCTAAGACAAAAAACCATGAAATGTCCCTTTATTCACTGAAACACTGAATATAATACTGTTTGCAGCAACATGCATAAACACTGGTCTGAATGCAGCCGAGGGAGCTTCAAACGTGGGCCGAGGAGGCGTTTAAAGTGAGGTAACGATGGGGCTCAGAGCTGGAAGATCCAACCGGTCCTTACGAATGGATCACTTTGGGCAAATATCTCTGAGGGCCGCCCCTCTGAAACTCATCGTTCTGTCGGCTGCTGTGGATGAACTCTGTCAGCTGTTAGATTCTGTGTGTAACAGCAGTCTGATTCTCTTAATCCTCAGTCTGGGTGTTGACTTTGTTCAAATTAAACCTCAGATCTGAGAGGAAGGGAGACGGATTACATCGGATGAGTTTGTCTTCCTGCAGGTTTAATATCTTCTGTCTGTGTTTGGGAACCAGCTTTCATTAGTGTTCAGATATCAGATATTAAAGCTTAGCAAGCTCAAACATGTCAAACAGGGGCAGAGAGACAGGAAACAGGGGGCAGAGAGACAGGAAACAGGGGGCAGAGAGACAGGAAACAGGGGGCAGAGAGACAGGAAACAGGGGGCAGAGATACAGGAAACAGGGGGGAGATGACTGTAGCCTCTATAAACGGGGCGCCCGAACAACCCATGACGCCACCTGGAACCGGTTCCTGAGTCTAAACAACACACCTTCCTCCACACCTGAGCATTTTCACTCACCTCCGCAGCAGTAGTGTGTGTGCGTGGCTCGGACCTGCTGCAGCAGGCGCTCCATGGCCTCGATGTGGCCCCGCCTCCTGGGCTCCCTGCCGTCGCTCTCTCTCCAATCTGGAACAAAAACCAAAGAACCACCGTCACCTCATCCACCCATCATCTTAGCCAGATGGGACGTATAATCCCTGCAGAGAGTTCTGGTTCTGACCCGGGGCCTCCTCCTAGGAGGCATCCTAACCAGAGGAACCAGCTCAGCTGACTCCTTTCCAAGTGGAGGAACAGCGGCTCTACTGGAGCCCCGCCCCCCGGATGGTGGAGCTCCTCCCCCTGGAGCAGAGACTCCTCCCCCTGAGGCAGAGACTCCTCCCCTGAGGCAGAGACTCATCCCCCTGATGCAGAGACTCATCCCCCTGAGGCAGAGACTCCTCTCCCTGAGGCAGAGACTCCTCCCCCTGATGCAGAGACTCCTCCCCTGAGGCAGGGACTCCTCCCCCTGAGGCAGAGACCCCTCCCCCTGATGCAGAGACTCCTCCCCCTGAGGCAGAGACTCCTCCCCCTGAGGCAGAGACTCCTCCCCCTGATGCAGAGACTCCTCCCCTGAGGCAGGGACTCCTCCCCCTGATGCAGAGACTCCTCCCCTGAGGCAGGGACTCCTCCCCCTGAGGCAGAGACCCCTCCCCCTGAGGCAGAGACTCCTCCCCTGAGGCAGAGACTCCTCCCCCTGAGGCAGAGACTCCTCCCCCTGAGGCAGAGACCCCTCCCCCTGATGCAGGGACTCCTCCCCTGAGGCAGGGACTCCTCCCCCTGAGGCAGAGACCCCTCCCCCTGAGGCAGAGACCCCTCCCCCTGAGGCAGAGACTCATCCCCGTCCCGGAGGTTCAGAACCGTGGCCTCAGATCTGGAAGAGCCGACTTTCATCCCGGCTGCTTCACACTCAGCTGTGAACTGAAGGTCCTGAAGAAGCCAACAGAACCACATCATCTGCATAAAGCAGAACTGGAACCCTGAGGTTCCCTCCAGATCCTGTCCATGAAGCCACAAACAGGATCGATGAGGAGGGGCAGCCCTGGTGGAGTCCAACACGCTCCGTAAACCAGAACCACTTTGGACCCAAAACATGGACGCAGATCTGACCGTGTTGAACTGAGACCGGATCACACACGACTCTGGTACCACAGAATCTAAGGTTTTATATTTCAGGACATGAACGATCATCAGATCTTAACATGAGGTAAACACAACCTTTCTTTTTCCCACGCCTGCAGCTTATTAGAACCATCTGCAGTTGTTCTGTTGTGGTTCTGCCCACCAGAATAAGTTGAACCTGGCTTACAGCGGAGCCCCTGAGCTGTAATGAAAGCTCTGACCTTGTTGTATAACAGGCTGGTGGGGAAGGAATATCTGAGTGAACTCCACAGCCATAGCACACAAACCACCCAGAATGCACCTCTCTGTAGAAACAAATCTACAGAAAAATGTGACAACAGAAATCTGTGAAAGAGTGCTACTGGTTACCGGAGGCTCTAAGAGGTGTAGTCATGCTTTCACTGCTGATTTCAACACACACCCACGCACTCTAAAGAACACAGAAAACACTCAAACAGAAAACACAGAGAAAACACAGAGAGAACACAGAAGAAAAACACACTGAAAATACAGAAGAAAAACACACAGTAAACACACTGTAAACACACTGAAAACACACAGAAAACACACTGAAAACACACTGAAAACACACTGAAAACACAGAAGAAAAACACACTGAAAATACAGAAGAAAAACACACAGAAAACACACTGAAAACACACAGAAAACACACTGAAAACACACAGAAAACGCAGAGAAAACACACAGAAAACACACAGAAAACGCACAGAAAACACACTGAAAACACACAGAAAACACACAGAAAACACACTGAAAACACACAGAAAACGCAGAGAAAACACACAGAAAACACACAGAAAACGCACAGAAAACACACTGAAAACACACAGAAAACACACAGAAAACACACTGAAAACACACAGAAAACGTACAGAAAACACACTGAAAACACACTGAAAACACTGAAAAACACACTGAAAACACTGAAAAACACACTGAAAACACACTGAAAAACACACTGAAAACACACAGTAAACGCACAGAAAACACACTGAAAACACTGAAAAACACACTGAAAACACACAGAAAACACACTGAAAACACACTGAAAACACACTGAAAAACACACAGAAAACACACTGAAAACACACTGAAAACAATGAAAAACACACTGAAAACACACTCAGCTCAAGGATGAAGCACTCGTAAAGAAAGGAGTCGTGACGGAGAGTAGAAACCGATGTTCCCCCCCGAGGACCTCAGAACATGACGCTTTATGATTCAGAGGTGATGCTCGCCGTGCTCAGCTGAGACAAACTCAGCTTCATGGCCACCAGGAACAAACCGGTCAACCCAGGTTCTCCATCCTGGATGATGCTGGAGCTCCACGAACACCTGATCCAGGTTTCTGACCTGTTTAACCAACCCTTTAACTGTCAGAGGGATGGTGATGAGTCTCTGACCCCTGTCTCTATGACTCTCTGACCCCTGTCTCTATGACTCCGGTCTCTATGACTCTCTGACCCCTGTCTCTATGACTCTCTGACCCCGGTCTCTCTGACTCTCTGACCCCTGTCTCTATGACTCCGGTCTCTATGACTCTCTGACTCCGGTCTCTATGACTCGCTGACCCCGGTCTCTCTGACTCTCTGACCCCAGTCTCTATGACTCTCTGACCCCTGTCTCTATGACTCTCTGACCCCGGTCTCTATGACTCTCTGACCCCTGTCTCTATGACTCTCTGACCCCGGTCTCTATGACTCTCTGACCCCAGTCTCTATGACTCTCTGACCCCTGTCTCTATGACTCTCTGACCCCGGTCTCTATGACTCTCTGACCCCTGTCTCTATGACTCTCTGACCCCGGTCTCTCTGACTCTCTGACCCCAGTCTCTATGACTCTCTGACTCCGGTCTCTATGACTCTCTGACCCCGGTCTCTATGACTCTCTGACCCCTGTCTCTATGACTCTCTGACCCCGGTCTCTATGACTCTCTGACCCCTGTCTCTATGACTCTCAGACCCCTGTCTCTATGACTCCATGACCCAGGTCTCTCCGACTCCATGACCCCGGTCTCTATGAAGCGCTGACCCCAGTCTCTGTGACTCTCTGACCCCTGTCTCTGACTCTCTGACCCCTGTCTCTATGACTCCGGTCTCTATGACTCTCTGACCCCTGTCTCTATGACTCTCTGACCCCGGTCTCTCTGACTCTCTGACCCCTGTCTCTATGACTCCGGTCTCTATGACTCTCTGACTCCGGTCTCTATGACTCGCTGACCCCGGTCTCTCTGACTCTCTGACCCCAGTCTCTATGACTCTCTGACCCCTGTCTCTATGACTCTCTGACCCCGGTCTCTATGACTCTCTGACCCCTGTCTCTATGACTCTCTGACCCCGGTCTCTATGACTCTCTGACCCCAGTCTCTATGACTCTCTGACCCCTGTCTCTATGACTCTCTGACCCCGGTCTCTATGACTCTCTGACCCCTGTCTCTATGACTCTCTGACCCCGGTCTCTCTGACTCTCTGACCCCAGTCTCTATGACTCTCTGACTCCGGTCTCTATGACTCTCTGACCCCGGTCTCTATGACTCTCTGACCCCTGTCTCTATGACTCTCTGACCCCGGTCTCTATGACTCTCTGACCCCTGTCTCTATGACTCTCAGACCCCTGTCTCTATGACTCCATGACCCAGGTCTCTCCGACTCCATGACCCCGGTCTCTATGAAGCGCTGACCCCAGTCTCTGTGACTCTCTGACCCCTGTCTCTGACTCTCTGACCCCGGTCTCTATGACTCTCTGACTCCGGTCTCTATGACTCTCTGACCCCGGTCTCTATGATTCTCTGACTCCGGTCTCTATGACTCTCTGACCCCGGTCTCTATGACTCCCTGACCCCGGTCTCTATGACTCTCTGACTCCGGTCTCTATGACTCTCTGACCCCGGTCTCTATGACTCTCTGACTCCGGTCTCTATGACTCTCTGACCCCGGTCTCTATGACTCTCTGACTCCGGTCTCTATGACTCTCTGACTCCGGTCTCTATGACTCTCTGACTCCGGTCTCTATGACTCTCTGACCCCGGTCTCTATGACTCTCTGACTCCGGTCTCTATGACTCTCTAACTCCGGTCTCTATGACTCCCTGACCCCAGTCTCTATGACTCTCTGACTCCGGTCTCTATGACTCTCTGACCCCGGTCTCTATGACTCTCTGACCCCTGTCTCTGACTCCCTGACCCCGGTCTCTCCGACTCCATGACCTCGGTCTCTATGACTCTCTGACTCCGGTCTTTATGACTCGCTGACCCCAGTCTCTATGACTCCCTGACCCCGGTCTTTATGACTCGCTGACACCGGTCTCTATGACTCTCTGACCCCGGTCTCTATGACTCTCTGACCCCGGTCTCTATGACTCTCTGACCCCGGTTTCTATGACTCTCTGACCCCTGTCTCTATGACTCTCTGACCCCGGTCTCTATGACTCTCTGACCCCGGTTTCTATGACTCTCTGACCCCTGTCTCTATGACTCTCTGACCTCGGTCTCTATGACTCTCTGACCCCGGTCTCTATGACTCTCTGACCCCGGTCTTTATGACTCGCTGACCCCGGTCTCTATGACTCTCTGACCCCGGTCTCTATGACTCTCTGACCCCAGTTTCTATGACTCTCTGACCCCTGTCTCTATGACTCTCTGACCCCGGTCTCTATGAAGCGCTGACCCCGGTCTCTACCAAGCGCTGACCCCTGTCTCTCTGACTCTCTGACCCCGGTCTCTCTGACTCGCTGACCCCAGTCTCTATGGCTCTCTGACTCCGGTCTCTATGACTCTCTGACCCCGGTCTCTCTGACCCCGGTCTCTATGACTCTCTGACCCCGGTCTCTCTGACCCCGGTCTCTATGACTCTCTGACCCCGGTCTCTCTGACCCCGGTCTCTATGGCTCTCTGACCCCTGTCTCTCTGACTCTCTGACCCCGGTTTCTCTGACCCCGGTCTCTCTGACTCGCTGACCCCAGTCTCTATGGCTCTCTGACTCCGGTCTCTATGACTCTCTGACCCCGGTCTCTCTGACCCCGGTCTCTATGACTCTCTGACCCCGGTCTCTCTGACCCCGGTCTCTATGACTCTCTGACCCCGGTCTCTCTGACCCCGGTCTCTATGGCTCTCTGACCCCTGTCTCTATGACTCGCTGACCCCAGTCTCTATGGCTCTCTGACTCCGGTCTCTATGACTCTCTGACCCCGGTCTCTATGACTCTCTGACTCCGGTTTCTATGACTCTCTGACCCCCGTCTCTATGAAGCGCTGACCCCGGTCTCTCTGACTCTCTGAACCCTGTTTCTATGACTCTCTGACCCCCGTCTCTATGAAGCGCTGACCCCGGTCTCTCTGACTCTCTGAACCCGGTCTCTATAGCCGCTTTCGGACAGACCGTTCTAAGAAAGTAGTTATCAGAACTACCCTCCTCGAATTTCGTTCTGATAACTATCCTTCCCCAGCGGAACTGTTTCAGTCTGCATTCGCACATGAGTCGGGACCTGATAGGGACTCATGCGCCGCGCGCAGCCGTCTGCTTCAGTGACGTGTTAGCCGTTAGCCGTTTAGCGCTACATTCAAACACAAAACAAAATGGTAAAAGTAATGAGAGTAGAAAAAACACCACCAAGAAGCTAATATGGAGAGTGGGGAGGCCACTGTGTTTATGGTCTGTATGATGGTGATATTAATCATGGACGATCACATCAGGCGTCTAATATCGAGGCTGGAAAAGCTCACACAGAGTCAGGAGATACTTTTTCATTTCATGAAGGAAGAAAGGAGAGCAGCGCTGCAGACAAATGAGACCAGTGTAAGTTTAACTTATTAAACACCCGCTGGTTGTGTCTGTGTCTATGAGGAAACATTTCAGCCGTGATAGCATGACAAGGGGCGTAGCTACCGACCACCACACACCTCCGTTAGATTCGTTCTATAGAACCATGAAAAGACCCGACCTCGGAGAAGGAGCTAAATAGTTCTAGGAACTGAGGGAGAAAGCCCCGAGTTCCTGTATGTCCGAACACGGGAGAAAACGGCCCCGCGGATTAAAAGGTAATTAGAACTGCCAAAGGTTCCTACAGTCCAAAAGCGGCTTTTGACTCTCTGACCCCGGTCTCTATGACTCGCTGACCCCAGTCTCTATGACTCCCTGACCCCAGTCTCTCTGACTCCCTGACCCCAGTCTCTCTGACTCCCTGACCTGTGTCTCTGAATGAAGTCGCTGCATAAAAACCTTAAACTGGAGACTTTGAGAGTCGCTGTAAAGCTCACAGTTGGTGTGTCCTTCAGTTTTCTGGGTGACTCAGTGAGAAGCAGAGTGAACTTACTGGATGGAGCAGCAGATGGAGGGAGGGAGGAGGTGGGTGGCCCCCAGCCCTTCATGTTGTACGCCGACACTCTAACGAAGTAGAGCTGACCCTGAAAAACAGAAACCATCTGTTAACAGAGCTAGGCTCAGACGTAAATACAAAGCGAGTCCATGGACACGTCCTCAGAGCTCGGAGCAGGATTATTTCGTGTCCACAAACGTTTGGACAGGCAGCGTAAAATCATTCTTCATCCTGTTTCCTGTGCAAACAAAGTTAGCTGCCGCTAAACAAAGAAATCTGCCAAAATGTTTGAACCTGTGCGTTCGATGAGGGAAATGAGTGGACCTGAAATTACTTTGGTGTTCTCTGCTGTCACTGAGCAGCTCATTTCTGTGGGCCAGAGGTGTGTAGTAACCAGTTACATTTACTTCTGTATGTTTTTGAAAACATTATACTTCTAGGAGTAGTTCTAAATCTCTATACTTTTTACTTTAACTTGAGTAGATGTGTGCAGCAGAAACTGTCCTCTTACTCCGCTACATTAGGCTACAATGAGCTGGTTACCTTTCTTCTTACCTCTTTGGTATTCTACGCCTCATTATTTTTATCCCCCCGCGTACGCCTCATTTTAATGTTTTATTCTGACAGAGAGAGAGACTTCCGCCAAAGGCTCTACCACCTGACTGTGTTCCACCAATCAGACGTAGCCGTGCAGTCTGGTCACGTGACCGTACTCGATCTCAGCGGCGGGACGGGTTAGCTTTAGCATTAGCAGTTGTAGCAAACAAAGAAAGAAACAGATGAAAAATGTCAGAACCAACGGTGGGAAATGAAGACGCAGACGAGGCCTCATACTGAAAGCATGTTTACCTTACAAAGAGTGAGAAACAGCAGCTAAATTATGTGTCTTCTGTGTCAACCAAAACAAACGCACATTTCAGCAGAAACTCAACATCTAACTTGAGGAAACATGTAGCGGGAAGTTTCCTAAACTCGTTTTTCCCCCCATGGATAGGTGAATGTTTGTTTTTTAGGTTACATATGGGTTACATATGTTTTAAAAGTCACGCCCACGGGATTTTTCCCATGTTTTTGGTTTTGTGTTTTTTCATGTTTTAGGTTGTTTCATGTCTTGGTTTTTGAGTTCATGTTTAGTTAGGTTTTTCCATTGTTTTTTCACTCACTTCACCTGTGTTTTCCCCATCAGCTGCACTCATTCACAATCACCCAGTTCCCCATTTAGCTTCCAGGCTCCCCTGTTTCTTTGCCAGATCCTACCCGTCAATATCCCTCATGCCATGCCACGACCCTACTTCCAAGCTAAGTATTTTTCCATGTGACGTCAAGTCTTTTGTTTTGTCAAGTATTTATTCCACAGTTTAGGTTTTTTGTCATCCGGCTCAGCCGCGCTTTTGTTTAACTTTGTTTTTTGTGTGAAATAAAACCCTGTTTGCTAACGTTTCCTAAGTCTCTCTTATTTTTTATTGAAGTACTTGAATTTACCTGGATTATTTTAATTCAAGCTATTTTGTAATTAATTAATTAATTAAAATTTATTTTATCAATTGGATGAACTCTAACTGGCCTAAAGATGATTATTTAGTATTTTTGTCTGTCTGATTGAATGCTTGTGTTAACAAGGTCAGCTGGTCCAGTCCAGAGTCCAGACTAAACATGGAGAAGCAGCATTTAGCTGTTATGCTGCAAACAAGTGGAACAAACTGCCAGTGGAGATTAAACTTGCACCAAATGGAGACATTTTTAAATCCAGGTTAAAGACATTTCTGTTCTCATGTGTCTGCACGATATCTTTGAACTTATCTGGACTGTTGCTTGTTTTCAAATTAATTTAAATGATTTTATTTGTTTCTCATTATGTTCTTTTATGTATTTTTAATGCTTCTTCCACTCCCTGCTGCAATGCTTTTATTTTATGTGAAGCACTTTGAACTGTTTTGTACATGAAATGTGCTACAAATAAATTTGATTTGATTTTGAACAAATAAATCAGACGTTACTCAGTACTTGAGTAGTTTTTTCACCAAGCACTTTTTTACTCTTACTCAAGTAATTATTTGGATGACTACTTTTTACTTTTACTTGAGTACAGTTTTTGGCTGCTCTACCCACCTCTGATGTGGGCTCTGTGGGTGTTTGCAGCAGGTATCTTAGTCTTTGCAGCACTCTGTGGATTGTTTAGCTTTACATTTATCTGAAGTGTCTCCGTCTGTGGCCCCTGACTCTAACCCTGAGCCCCGCCTCAGTGATACCTGTGTTTAAACAACCAAAGACTCAGCCCTGACACTGTGAAACAGCATGTAAATGAGTGCTGCTGCACGCCAACACGTGACATTTTCTGGCTCGGCTCATTATCCACCCACAGAGTGTCTCCCGCCCTTTCCATTCAGACGGCGTGTTCTTTTCTAAATGTTTTCAGGGCTCGCTGCAGCTCTAAATGGCAAACAGCAGATGCAGCGCAGTCAGAGAAGCTTTTACAAACGCAAATATGTCTGTTAAAGCTCTCCGGAGCATCTCATCATAAAACCAAGGCGGCGTCCGATTCTCCCGTCCACGCAGGAGTCCAGAGGCGGAGCCGTAAAGATCCGCAGCTTCGGCCTGCAGCAGATGGCGTGGAATGGTCATATTTGCTCAGTGTTCCCACAAACTGCATTAAAGTGGAAGAAAAGAGTGTTAATGTGTGACGGGAGGAGGAGGAGGATGCTGCGGTTACCGTGGAGAGGCTGCTGATGGTGCACTTCAGGCTCTGAAGATTATCCAGCACCATCTCACCGGCGAGCAGCGAGAAATCCTTCAGGCAGCTCCACTCCGCTGCGAACACACACACACCAACGGGGGTTAATTATCCGGCAAACAGCTTATCTTTTCACCACCAATCAATAGTTCCTCACGAGGTGATGAAATCATCATTAACCTTCTGAGCGCTCGGCTCGCGGCCCCTGGCTGTCTCCAACTGTCACTTCCTGTCTCTGTTTATATCCATCTCTGCCCCGCACAGACGCCCCGATGTGGGATCTCAGCGCCGATACAAGAACAGCGAATAAAAACCACCGAGCGCGTAATAAAGGATATACCAAGTTATATAAAACCACTGCAACGTTTCTGAACCTGGTGAATCTTTTCTGTTCACCTCGTATGAGCCACCTCGCAGCCTCAGATACTCAGAGGCCAAGGCCAAGACCAAGGCCCAAGGCCCAAGACCCAAGACCCAAGGCCGGGGGCAAAGACCAAGGCCCAAGGCCCAAGACCCAAGACCCAAGGCCCAAGACCAAGGCCCAAGGACCAAGACCCAAGACCCAAGGACCAAGACCAAGGCCCAAGGCCCAAGACCCAAGACCCAAGGCCCAAGACCAAGGCCCAAGGACCAAGACCCAAGACCCAAGGACCAAGACCAAGGCCCAAGACCCAAGGCCCAAGGACCAAGACCAAGACCAAGGCCAGGGCCGGGGGCCGATTCTCAAATCTTAAACTGCTGGTCAGAAATCTTGTCTGACTTTCACAGTGTTGGAGAACGTCACCCTGTCACATGACTTTAAAGCCTCAGAGGGCTGAGGCGGCAGCAGAAGTAAGGACATCAACCTCTACTCTGATTGGCTTAGGGCCTCGCTGACATCATCGTGTGATGAAGTGCTTTTTTTCATTTAGATTTCACTGAAATTAAAATGAACACGTTTTTGTTGCCAATCATCATATTGTTGGAAATGAGC
>NC_134528.1:3176247-3353747 GCF_027942865.1 Odontesthes bonariensis | reverse complement strand
AAAGAACTTGGCTGTGTAGTTGCAGCAAGTTGTCAGTGACATTACATAACATAACATTTCATTACGGTTGTTCTGCAGACGCTTTTATCCAAAGCGACTCATAATAAGTGTGTTCCACATCGGTAGGCAAAAGAACTCATAAGTGCATTTCCTTCCAAAACCAAACAGCTCAGAGCATAACTAGTGCTAGAGTAAGTGCACTAAGTTAGGTACCGAGACAGATGGGAAGAGAATTTAGGAAACAAAGACAGTTTAGGAAACAAATCATTGCGTAAGGAGCTGGGAGGAAGCAGGTGACGTCCTCAGAGGGCGGATCAGGGTAGTGTTTCCTGCAGAGATGGTTTGCAGCCTGCGGCCAAAGATGGGCAGCGACTCAGCTGTCCTGACATCAGTCGGAGATCGTTCCACCATCGGGGTGCCAGAACAGAGAAAAGCCGTGAGCGTGTGGATGGTGCGCAGGGACATACTTGGTCAGGCTCTGTTTGCACTCTATATTGACAGAGTGGAACTTTGATTAGGTTTTATAATAATAAAACATATTATACATAAATATAATATTGTTTGCACTTGAAAAAAAGAGAAAAAAATATTTTATTTTATTTTAACTTTTATAAATTTTAGTTTTAGTTTAAATGTGTGGAAGAAGAAGTTTATTAAAAGCTCGTGCTCACATCATGTATGTAAAGAGTTCTAATAAAACATTTCAAAATGCAACTCGGTTAAATAAAAGTCTGAGGGGCTTCCGGTTTGATGGCGTGCTAGGCGGATGGTTGTCTCGTCCCTCCGTAAAATTCGGACAAATTTACTGCAATAAACTAAATTGTTTGACACCTACAGGAAGCAGAATAGTGGCTATAAACTCCTTGATGGCAGCTTCGCAAGGCAGAGGTAGAGGTCGCGGCAAACCTTCACAGCCTAAAATAGAATTCACTCCGGCTAAACAAAGTGGTTCGGCTACAGCTAACGCTAGCCCAATGGCGGAGAATAATGCTAACGTTGACGAAGTTGGAGGAACAACCACTCAGCCTATCCTTGAAGCTATCAGAGACTTAAAAACTGACTTCTGCACCAGGTTTGATGGAGTCCTGTCAGCAATTGACGGAGTGAGGAAAGACGTCGGTGAGTGCTTGGAACGCGTTAAGAATGCAGAGACCCGCATTTCTGAGACAGAGGATGCTGTTAGCAGCCTCGTGGCCAGGGTACGCAACCTCGAGGATAAAAATAAAGTTATGGAGGACAAGATTGTCGACCTCGAAGCAAGATCTAGAAGATCCAACCTAAGGCTGGTTAACCTCCCAGAGGGTGCGGAGGGAAATGATGCCTGCTCTTTCCTCGAGGCTTGGATTCCGCAGGCTCTCGGCTTAACTTCAACTAACGCAAAACTAACCTTGGAGAGAGCACATCGTGTGGGTCCGAGAAGTGGAGCGTCTGCATCACCAAGAACACTGATCATGAAGTTTATGAACGACAGAGACAAGATGAGGGTTCTGAATGAGGTCCGAAACAAAAAGCAGATATTCTACAAAGACAGAGCAGTTCGGTTTTACCCCGACCTGGCGTCTGGGATACACAAGAAGCACAAGGCTTTTGACGCCGTGAGACAGAGGCTTCGCAGCATGGGAATAAGAAATGGAATACGGTTTCCTGCAAAATTGCTGTTAACCCACAACGACAACACACGGTCTTTTGATAAACCTTCTGATGTGGAGGACTTCATCAGAAGCATTCAACAGGAGGAAAGACGTGATGAGTAATGGGTTAATTTCTTTACTATACTGGTTAGCATAACAACTTAGCTTCTGTTGGCAGTCGGAGTTAATGTTAACAGTGTCTGAAAACGCTCATTTAACAGACAATCAAGTACGTGTTAATCTCTCTGTTTCAGCTTAAGACGTCCAACTTGGTTAGCGGTTCTCATAGTTGCACCTTAAAAAAAAAAAAAAAAAAAAAAATTTTGTTAGAGTTACAGCTGGTGCAGATTGTAAAAGTTTGGCCGGGCTTTTTCTAAGGTCTGGCCGTGTTATGAACTCAATCTCCCATAAGGCAGCTGGGAGGATCTGGGTATATATGTACAAAACTAATACTACTTGGGCAAATACTTCTAAATAACCCGATCCATCTATTTACTACTTAGTATTTGTTTCTTACTTTTTTTCTCTTAATTATTTATTATTTATTACTTTTCACTTTACTCTCTTACTCCCGTCACCCATTATGGTGCTGTCGTGTAGAATGTGTAGTTTTTTTATTTTTGCTTCCCTTTATACAAGGTACGAATAATAGTTTGGTTTTATTTCGTTATTTTTCATTTGACAAGCGGAGGGCGAGACCACCTATTAGCGATCGAGTGGACAGTGACGCCTGACCATTCCTCAGGGAGTGTGGTGTGGTCATCGAGTCTACTGGAGTGTACAAGTTGGGGGGGGGGGGGGGGGGGGGGGGGGGGGGGGGGTGTCCCAAGCTTTGGGACTCCGGGTTTTTGTATGTTGTTCAAGGGGTTCTTTATTGTTGTTTTGGCGGATCAAAGTCATTCCTTTTTACTTGATCATGAGTAGTCCACTACTAGTGAAATATTATGTCCAGTGGGGTAGCAATTAAAGTCACTTCCTGGAACTGCAGGGGATTGCAAAAACCAAAAAAAGTAAAGCAAGTAATGGGGAGATTAAAAGATATTCAGTCTAATATCATTTTCCTACAGGAAACGCATTTGGCAAAGAAGGAGGATTCTAGAATAAGGAGGAGGTGGCTGGGGACAGTTTTTTCGGCACCTTTCAATTCTCAGGCGAGGGGGGTCATGACTCTCATCCATAGGTCTATTCCACTGATTGTCACTAAGGTAATATCAGACAAATGTGGCAGATTTCTGATAATTCAAGGTACCCTTTACACAGAATGTCTCAATTTTGTTAATATTTATGCCCCAAATAACGATGACCCAAATTTCTTTAATAACTTGTTTCTGACCTTAGCATCACTTAATGGACAATACATTGTTGCTGGGGACTTTAATTGTACACTTGACCCCAACAAAGACAGATCATCACATTCAAACCCATCCCATAGCAAAAGCAGAAAAATTATTCATCAATTCATTAAGGATCTAAATCTGAGAGACATCTGGAGAGATAGAAACCCTGATGCAGCAATGTACTCTTGCTTTTCCAAAACTCACCATTCGTACTCACGAATTGACTATTTTCTTATTTCAGCCAGTTTAACTGGCAAAATCAAAGACTGTAATTATGACAGTATTCTAATTTCAGACCATGCCACAAATAACCTTATATATTTGGGTCCGGGACGGCGACGTGACCCCCCCAAATGGACATTTCAACACAAATGGCTCCAGGATACAGAGCTAATAACTTTTCTTGGAAAACAAATAGACGATTACTTCATGATTAATACTTACGAGACATCGGCATGCACCAGATGGGAAGCCTTTAAAGCCTTCCTCAGAGGCCAGATAATTAATTTCACTAGCTCTAAATCTAAAAAAGCCAAACAAAAAATTCTGTTATTAGAAGCAAAAATTAGAAATATGGAGGACATTTACTTTAAAAACCCCTGTTCTAAGATTCATCAAGACATTTTATTATTGAGAGCACAGTATAATGAAATTTCGGCTTCCAAGGCTGCTGCTAACCTTTTAAAACTTAATCAAAGTTTCTTTGATCAAGGAGAAAAAGCAGGTAAAATCCTAGCTTGGCGCTTAAAACAACTTCAAGTTGAAAGATCTATTACCAATCTTAAGAATGAAAAGGGGGAGTGCATCGCAGACCCGGTGGCCATAAATGATAAATTCAGGGACTTTTATGAAAGACTCTACAGCTCTGAAATAACTGGAGGACAGGTGGATGGGAGTTCATGGTCACTCTTAGATAATCTTAATTTTCCCAAACTAGAGGAGGGTGAGGGGTCAGCGTTGGGGGCTTGCATAACAGTAGAGGAAATCACGTCAGCAATAAAATGCATGAAATCTGGAAAAGCAGCAGGCCCTGATGGTCTGCCCATAGATATCTACAAAAAATTTGAAACAAAAATTAAAATTCCCCTCTTGGAAATGTTTTTAGAATCCCTTCGAAATGGGATACTTCCTCCCTCCCTGAGAGGTGCTCTGATTACTCTTCTTCCGAAACCAGGTAAATCTAACGATAAGTGTGAAAATATGAGACCGATCAGTCTCCTGAATTCAGACTTGAAGATTCTCTGTAAAATTTTGGCAAAAAGACTAGAACCTGTGCTTCCAAGTCTAATAATGGCAGATCAAAGTGGTTTCATGACCGGGCGTCATGGCTTTCACAACGTGAGAAGGGTCTTGAACATCTTACACAATCAGAGAGGGGCACCGAGCACGGCTTTTTTGGCATTAGATGCCGAGAAAGCCTTTGATCGGGTGGAGTGGACTTATTTATTTGAAATTCTTGGACGGTTTGGTCTAGGGGAGGGTTTTTGCAATTGGGTTAAACTTCTGTACAATGATCCCTCAGCAGAAATTATCACAAACAACAATATTTCGAAAGCGATAAAAATTAAAAGAGGCTGTAGACAGGGTTGCCCACTGTCCCCCTTACTTTTTATAATTGCAATTGAGCCGTTTGCCATTGCTGTGAGAGGACATAGTGGAATTACAGGTATAGGTATCGGAGATCTTGAACATCGTATAGCTCTTTACGCTGATGATGTCATCCTGTTCCTCAGTGACTTAGCTAGGTCTATTCCATCCCTCCTGAATCTCATTAAGTTATTCGGCAAACTTTCAGGCTATAAAATCAACAACTCAAAATCCTCCGTAATGCTTCTAAACTCGAAGGAGAGGTCGGATCCACCCACTTATGTTCGCCATTTTAGAACAGTGGACTCCTTTACTTACCTAGGTATTCAAATTGTTCCTAAACTGGAAAACTTAGTAGAAGCTAACTACAGCCCTATGTTGGCACATATTTCCAAATCTTGCATGGGATGGTCCGGTCTTCCTATTTCTCTGATTGGAAAAATTAATATACTTAAAATGAACATTCTCCCCAAACTTTTATATTTATTTCAGAACATTCCTCTGCCGCCTCCTCCAAACGTTTTCCCCAGATTGGAAAAAATTTTCAGGAATTTTCTATGGAATAATAGACGCCCTAGGCTTCGCCTGTCTTTGCTATACCTTCCATACGACAGAGGGGGGTTACAGTGCCCTAATTTGCGGTGGTACTTTTGGGCAGTACAGCTAAGAATGTTAATGTTCTACTTCAACACAGATGGATCACTGTCATGGAAGGATATTGAATCGAGCTCCCTAAATCTCCCATTTCCCAGTTATCTATACTCAGATGAACCTAAAAAACTCAAAAGATCATGTTCCAATCCTATAGTGAAAAACATGATTGGAGTCTGGCAAGAAGTCAATAAGTACTTAAAAGTCCCCCCCTCCCTCTCTTACTTCAGCCCAATCTGGGGCAACAGCTCCTTCAGACCAGGGAGAGCTGATGCAGGTTTCAAATTGTGGGCAGATAGAGGGATAAAACAAGTAAAAGATATTTATGGTAACAATGGGAATTTTTTAACCTTTGAAGAATTAATTAGAAAATATAACATCCCTCGCAAACATTTTTTTAAATATCTTCAGCTAAGGTGCTTTATCAAAACAAACCATACCCATTTTATGTCTTGCCCTCCATTATCCATTCTGGAAAAATTGTTTACAAAAAATCCTTTTGTAAAGGGCATCATCTCTGTGTTTTATAACTTACTGAGGGACTTTTCCCCTGATTCTGCTGACTCTAAATTTATTGCATGGAAATCAAATCTACAGGGGGAACTATCACTGGAACATTGGCGTAACGCATGTAAAGCAGCCCACACAGGGACGTGTAATACTCGTCTAAGACTCCTACAATATAATTGGCTGATGAGGGTGTATATTACTCCAGAAAAATTAAACAAATTTAACTTGAATATTCCAGACACCTGCAATAGATGTGGGGTAGATAAGGGCACCTTATTTCATTGCATCTGGCAATGCCCAAGAGTGGGGGAGTTCTGGCAGGAGGTTAGACTGACTATACAACAGATTCTCTCAATTAGACTGGACCTGGAACCTAGGCTCTTTCTGCTGGGTCTTTACCCAGAGGGTTATAGGATTAAGCGCCATGAAAAAATGTTTATAAATATGTGCTCTTTACAAGCAAAAAGAACAATAGCTTTATCATGGAAAAGCTTTGGTAAACCTGCTATTGCTGTGTGGTTTAGGGAACTATCATCTTGTTTACCTCTGGAAAAAATCTCTTACACTCTCAAAGACAGACAGGAGGTATTCCATAACGTTTGGGGTCGCTTCATCAATTATATGAAGGACAATGACTTGTCACATCTGATGGACGGGCCTGGAACAGTATAGCAACTTCTGTATGACCCAGTTCTTTCTTCCCCTGCCCCTCTGGACTATACGATATAATATATCTTCTGTGGACTCATGAATATGCACCTTCATAGAGGAGGCTCTCCGACCGCCATGTTTGTATTTCAGTCTGTTGGTACTGTTGTACGGATCAAGTGTGTACTGCTTGAAAATTGGACCTGACGATGTATGTTGGAACACTTTATTCATTATTTTACTCTCTTGATCGTTGTTTTTTTGTTCTTGTATGTCTTTTTTTTACAAAGAAAATTCAATAAAGATATTGTTAAAAAAAAAAAAAATAAATAAATAAAAGTCTGTTGCTCACAGGCTTTTATTTTGTAAAAGTCTGCTGCTGTCTGCTGTGGAACAGGAAAAGAAAGTAATCGGCGGATCCAGCAAACATGGAGAAGGGTACGGAACTTTTACTCGGCCATTTTCATGTTAAAGTTCTTCCAGACGGCGGAGTCGACAGAACCAAAGTCATCTGTAAACACTGCCAAGTTGAATTGTCTTCTCAGCGTAGTAGTTCCAGTCTAAAATATCACTTAAAGGCAAAACACACAACTGATAGCAGCAAGTCATTCAAGGAAACAGACAGTGGAGCGAGGCTTCTACATAAAAACTACAGAAAGATGCTGATGTTAAAAGTGTGTTTGCACAACAAATGTTATGGCACTTTCATTCATATGGCAGCACATTTAAAATAAAGCTAAATGCTAAAAGCTATACACTACTTTTGGATTCATTTTTGGGATTCTGCGTACAAATGCGATTAATCGTGATTAATCAGGGAAATCATGTGATTAATTAGATTAAACATTTTAACTCTTGCACAGCCCTAAATAGGATATGCCCGACAGGGTGCAATTTATCACCTTTTCCCGAGTGTCCTCCCCTACTCTCTCTGCCCCCTCTCCTGTCTGCATACTGTCAAATAAAGGCCACTAGTTCCCCAAAATAACTTAACCGAAAAAAGTTAGAATACTAATGTGAAGACAATAAACCATATTGGAGTGGAATCTGATAAAAAATCATCTCTCACCTTTGAACATCGATTGATCGGTTTACTTTGTTGCGTGTTAAACGTAAAACTGCTTAATGGTTAATTAACTGCTTAATAAATTCACAGTTGTCCTTCCATTTGTGTTTCAGTACTAAACAGTAAAGAGAAGGTTCCCTGGAGCTCCAGTCTGAACCAGCAGGACCCAGAAACCCCCCAGATTAAAGAGGAAGAGGAGGAACTCTGGAGCAGTCCGGGGGAAAAGCAACCTGATGGACAGAAGGAAAACAGTTTTACTGCTGTTCCTGTGAAGAGTGAAGATGATGAAGAGAAGCCTCAGTCCTCACAGCTGCTTCAGGTTAAAGCTGAAGACAACAGAGAGACAGAACCTCCAACCTGCAGCTCAGCTGAACACATGAAAACAGAAGCTGATGGAGAGGACGGGAACCCCGACCCAAGCAGTCAACCAAATACTGATGAGAAGGATTCAGACTCCTCTGAGACTGACGTCAGTAACAATGATTACTGGCAGAAAGCTTCCGATTCGAGACCTGAAACTGAAGACAGTGACGATGGCTGGAAGGAGAGCCGAGCACCTGAATCGGGTGTTAACGATGGCGGAGGCTGTAACAAAATGTCCTGCTGCTGCTCAGAGTGTGGAAAACGGTCAATCAACAAGTATTCTCTGAAGAGGCAAGAGCACAAAGAAGAGAAACATTTCGGCTGTGATGATTGTGGGGAAAGATTTAGAAGAACAACTGAACTAAAGAAGCACACGAGAGTCCACACGGGGGAGAAGCCATTCGGCTGTGATGAATGTGGGAAAAGATTTAGCCAGAAGATGGATCTCAAGAAGCACACGAGAGTCCACACGGGGGAGAAGCCGTTCGGCTGTGATGATTGTGGGAAAAGATTTAGCCAGAATGTTAATCTGAAGACGCACATGACGGTCCACACGGGGGAGAAGCCCTTCGGCTGTGAGGTTTGCAGGAAGAGATTTCGCCGAACGAAGGAGCACATGGCGCACATGACGGTCCATACCGGAGAGAAGCCTTTTGGTTGCGATGTTTGCGATAAAAGATTCAGCCGAAGCACAAATCTTAAAACGCATATGAGAGTCCACAGTGAAGAAAAACTATTCAGCTGTGATGTTTGTGGTGAAAAATTTAGAATAACAAAAGAGCTTAAGACACACATGAGAGTCCACCGAGGAGAGAAACCTTTTGTCTGTGATGATTGTGGGAAAAGATTCAACCGAAACTCAAATCTTAAGACGCACATGAGAATCCACACTGGAGAAAAGCCTTTTGTCTGTGATGATTGTGGGAAAAGATTCACTGCACAAGGAACTCTGTCCAAACACATGATAATCCACACCGTAGAGAAACCTTTTGTCTGCGATATTTGTGGTAAAACCTTTCGCAGAATGATCGAGCTCGAGACGCACCTGAGAGTCCACACAGGAGACAAACCATTCATCTGTGGCGATTGTGGAAAAAGGTTCAGACAAAACTCTCAACTCAGGACACACCTGAGAGTCCACACGGGGGAGAAGCCCTTCGGCTGTGAGGTTTGTGAGAAAAGGTTCTGCGATCGAGGAAGTCTTTCAAAGCACTTGATAGTCCACACTGAAGAGAAACCATTCAGTTGTGTTTGTGGGAAAAGATTCAACCGGCACGATAAACTAACAAGTCACCTGAGAATCCACACCACACGTCAGTTTGTTGACTGACCTGATCACTGTGTGAAAACATACATTGGCTTATTAATGCGGAAACAGGTGACCACCATTTTATATTCAATATTTATGTTTTTATTTCTATGCATCATATGGCAGGCTGCAATCTATTGAGTTCAAATAAATACTGAATGTTCTAAATTACTGTATATAGTGTTTTTATTCTTCAATCAGTTAATATAAACATATTTGACGTTAAAGATGTAATAGAACGTAACAGCGTTATAGAACATAAAAGATAACGCCACAGTTACTTTGCTGAGTAACTTATTACTTTTACAATGTTGTAACTGAGTTACTAACTCAATTACTTTTTGGGAGCAGTAACTAGTAACTGTAACTAATTACTTTTTAAAAGTAACTTGACCAACACTGCGAACAAGACATAGACGATGCAAAAGATGCCCGAGAGGAGAATCTACAGGAATGTAGTTCAGCAGCATGAAAAGGGACAGAGGAGACTGAAGCCTAACTTCCATCATAAAAAGGAGCCACATCACATCTGTGATGCAGAAATATTCATGAATTTTCAGATTTAGAAAGAGAGAAGTCATCCTGGATTTATTTAAAATTAAACGAGTGTATCTGCATGATGATTTAATAGTATTTAGATTATACAGCTAAACAAATAAAACTGCAGAAATGTCATTTATCACAGGATTTGCAAAATAAAATGCTCAGAAATATTATCTTAAAATAATTTAAAACCATCAATTTCTCCGTCAGATAATAAGGTGGATATGATTTTTTAAAATTTTAGATTAAAAACATGAAATATTTAATGGAAAAGTCCGTTTTTTCATAACTATAAGAACTAGTTTTTAGGTTCCGCAGCAAGCCTAAAAGTCTGATTTACAGTCATCCAGGAAAGGCCTCAGAGAGCCCTCTCCGAAGTCGGAAACCCTCCCGGAGACGCTCTCCGTCGCTTGCGTGCTATCCGTCGAGGAGACCGCAAGGGTTGTAATTGGTCGGCTAACAACATCATTTCCGGAATCACTTTTCCGGTTTAGCTCCTTCCTCTCAGAACAACAACACCGCCATTTCTGAAAGAGTTTACTGTGTGCCGGTCAACATTTTAGACCCTCCAGAAAAACGCGGGCATAAATCCTTGATTTTGCGGGCTAAAATCCTGGATTTTGCGATTGAATATGCGGGGTTTTTTAATGATTTTATGCCGTGAAATTGTGAGAAGTTGCGGAAACTTGCGAATTATGCAAAAAGTTGTGAATGAATGAAAAAGAGTAATTTTAAAGACCTATGATAAACAAGCATACTGGAACCAAGTTACTTCACAGAAGTTTTTTTATTTTAACAACTTGAGCAGTTTTACAATCAGTCGTAAAAAAAAAAAACATGGCTTAAACATTAAACATGACTCAGGAATCACAGAATTGTAAGAGATAAAATAAATGCTACCTCGTTTCTGGTAGCCCTCGCAATGGTTTTGGAGGTTGATGCCTCGGTGAACGTCAGCTGTCTGGCTTTGGCTTTCCTTTCCGCAGCTGCAGAAAGCATTTTCAAATGTTTCGCGCTGGTAAAGTGGCACGTCACCGACGATTTTCTTTTATGCTCCAACACACAGTTACACGGGGTGCAGAATAGTTTCCCCCCCCCCGCTTTCGTGCAAGACATCGGGGTGCTGCTTTGCCCGGTCTTTGGCAGTGATGTGCGTCGGTAGGTGAGATCGATTAGCTTTTTTCATTTTGTCTCTCGTTAATTTTCTCTTCACGCTACGTGCTGTTTTCCTTGTGTGTGTCGGTGGCAATGACTTAGCAAGCCGCAAGTCGGATATAAATTACATCACCAGTTAATTTGGTTCATTTAGACATTTTTTTCTCTTCCCAACTTTATGCAGAAAAGTGCGGAGATTGTGAAATCAAGCGAGTCCTGCATATTTCGGATATTTTGCGCGGAAAATGTGATTATTGCGGTGAATATGTGGCTTTTTTGAAAAATAGCCGGAAGGTGAACAACCAATCAACCACTTTCACCATAGACGTCGCCAGATTGGGTCGTCTAACGTAGCGACGCCTGCTGATCGGGAGGTGAACTGCCTTGGGTATCCGACATCCCGACGGAGAACTTTGAAAGGACGGAGAAGCACAATGAGGCCTTTTATCAGTCGCTCTACTGCCATTTACCATTATTTATTTATCATTTCCGCCGGGTACCCAAACTGCTGTCCTCTGGGGTCGTCTAGTTGGAGGCTCCACCTTCCAGGCATCCCTGCTCCACCTGTGAGTCTCCTCTTCACCATCCTGTTTTCTGACGCAGAAGTTTCTGGAGGTTTTAGGGTGAAAACGCCGAATCTTCTGCTGTTCTGACGGCTCAGTCAGTTCATCATTCACACAACTGAAAACCTGGAGTGAAAGTATGAATAATCACTTTCATGTCTTTGTCTCTGCTGCAAATGTGGACGGTCCAAGAGTAAATAATACGAATGTTACCTTTGTTGGAGGCTCCGGATGTCTGTCCTCAGCAGAGACGTTCAGGTGTTGATCTCCGGACAGAATAACCGCGGCATGTTCTACCCGTCACACACATGGAGACACAAGAAGAAAAGCCGTGAACACAGAGAGGCTCAGCAACATCCACATTAAAACCAGACTCCCCACGGTGCTCTATAACACGTTCCTGTCAGCGTTACTGCTCCTAAAGACAAAGAATGATCCTCATTATGGTTATTTTCCTTCGACCCACTCCAGGTGATCACCCATAAAGAAAGATGCTGCTCATCAGATGAGAAATCAGGTTTAAATTGTGGTTTTAAGCAAAGGATTTTAAACTTAAGTCTCAGTGAGTGTGGCTGAAAATATTTCTATGCTAAACACTTCATTGTATAAAACAATTAATATTATTTATTTTTTAAATAAACTGAAGTTCAGGTTAAATCGCACAGAATGGTGAAACTCTGCCCCCTGCTGACATAAACTGATACCTGCGGGTTACTTCAGAGAATAATGTTGGAATATTCAGGCTCTTTGGAAAGAGAATACTAATATTTAATAGTGATGCTCCGATCAGCATTTTTTGGACCGATCACCGATCACCAAAATCATGATCTGCCCGATTGCCGATCACGGAAGGAATCGGACATTTCCATGCCTTTCATCTAGCAGAGAGTGCACCATTTATAGAAATTAAACCGCCAGAGGTAGCTGGGGACATGTAGAACAAGAATCTGGTGGAGTTTGCAGAAAACAATGTTTTTATTTTATTTTCTATTAATATTTTAATCTGCCCATATACACCATTCATTGGGTATGATTTCAGCATCAGATTATTAAACAATGATGCAGTGAAATGACTTGAAAATCACCACAGAGGTAGCTGGGGACATGTAGAACAAGAATCTGGTGGAGTCGGCAGAGAACATTTTGATTTGGTTCTAAATGAAGTTTTCAAATCTGACTATGCAAAAATGAGTTTGATTCTGAATATGCTTCAATAATTTTGTTCTATCATTTTGTTTTAATCATTAAAAAGAATGTAGTAAAAAAACAACCAAGTAATGACGGGTGTATGTATTCCAACAAATGAAAATCAACTTCGATATAGATTTCTGAGTTTACGGGGTGCACTTGAATGCACCATAAATCGCTCACACGCTTTACCGTACAACGCGATGTAAACGGGCACTCGATTTTCAAGTGTAGCTAGCGCGACCGTGCCTCTCCGAAGCGCAGATGGCGTGACCGCAGTAAGTTTCACATCTTTCTGACACTTTGAAGAAATTCCAGACAGGAGAGGTCATGTTGTCGAGATGCACTGTAGAGGTTTTGCCTGTTCGGTTCTGTACACACGTCCCATACCACATTAGAAAGTGGTCGTTAATAATTTACGTCAAAAAAAAAAAAAAAAAAAAGCTAGTAATTTACGTCACGTGATCGGTTTTTTGATCGGCATATTTTTCCGATCGCCGATCAGGCTATTTTTGGGCATTATCGGCCGATCATGATCGGCAGCCGATCGATCGGAGCATCACTAATATTTAATCAAATTAAATAATAGTATTAACAAACCTTTATTATAATGTCTGATAAGTGAAAAATCCTTTATGTGTCAAAAGCCATTTTAGCCTGTTAAACTGTTATTTACTCACTCAGTGGGGTCACATGGCACTGAAAGGATCGGATTATTGGCTAAATTACAATCAGACTGAGTTATTAAGTGCATGTAGACACCTTAATCTGACTAAGAACTGGATCGGATCGGATTCAGACCCCAAGATAACCAGAGGTGGAATGTAACGAAGTATTTTTACTTCGTTACTGTACTTAAGTAGTTTTTTTCTGGAATTTGTACTTACTTAAGTAAAAATAAAAATGCAGACTTTTACTTTTACTCCGTTACATTTTGTGACAACTATCTGTACTTTCTACTTCTTACATTTCTGGAACTGACGTCGTTACTCGTTACATTTAGTCAATGCTTAATTTGTAAATCATAAGGTGCCGGAACGCAAAGTACATATGACAGCTCAGGGATGACGAGACGCGTACAGGTCCCGGAACGTATACAGAAAAGGTGCTGAAAACAACATGAAAATGTCAACTTGAAACGCTGTGGGACTTACAAGCCTCAATTTCAAATAATATCCATGGTATAAATGTTATGACGATAATTTATAATTATTTTAGGCTAGTACGCAAAACATAGGCAAATGCCCACATCACCACAGGTGGGACTTCAGTATACAGCCAGCAATTAATTTCTCAACAGGTCTAACATGTAAAAAAAATATTTATTATTCAAAGATTGGCACGGCGGCCTATTAATAGACAGTATGTTTGCTCACCATATTTAGTTGTTTAAAACACCCCACATCACGAGCATGTCCGGATTGTCCTCTACCTCTTTTTTTCTGCTTTTACTGCGTGTGTCTGTGGCAGTTCTGTGTCCTTTGGCCACCCAGGACCTCACGTACGGGACTGGATTGAATTTAGCCAGGGGGGTCCAACAAGATTTAAGAAGAGTGAAGATGACATGGTGGATGTGAGCAAAGAGCTACGGTTGGGAGTGCAAATCAAGTTCATTTGAGAACTAGCGACCGCAAATTGAATTTGCTCCGGGGCTAGTCTAGTCACTTGAGGTCGTTTTGCGAGGCTGCAAATCGAAACTTAATCAGGCCAATCAAATCGTGAGGAGCGGGGTCGGAGGCCGGGCTACCTAGTGACGACAGAGGTGGTACGTTTCAGTGTGTAGTTCCAGAGAGAGGTAAACAATGGCTGCGCCCAGCAAACAGTCTTTCGAGTTGGCTTTGGCAGCGACTCTAGAAAATTTAGATATACAGTTTTCTTTGCGAGACGAACAGATAACTGCACTTAAGTTTTTTTTAAAAGGACGTTTTCGGAGTTTTGCCCACCGGGTACGGTAAAAGTTTAATTTACCAGCTTGCTCCGTTGGTCCGTCGCACTGACTACGTAATCCTTCTTCATCGCTCTGATTGGTTGTTGCGCCATCCTATTGCGTGGCGTTGAGTGCAGAGGCAACTTGACAGACAACCGTTTATCCCGCCCACACTGCTATCCAGCGTCACGGGTCTGGCTTGCTAGGCTAACGTTGCTTCACTCCTAGGTCAGAGACATTTTTTTAACTCTTTTCAGATGGTTTTCATGTTGGTTTTGTGAATGGTGTTCCTTTCCAATACAGATTTTGATAATTCAGCATGTGTCTTTTTTAATCTTATTTACTTCTCTTACTCTTGCACCACGTAAGACACCAACATAGACACAGATAGTTTCTCTTCTTCAACATGTTTGTTGTACATGCTGCTGGATGTGGTAACAGAATGTTGTTGATAAAAAAAAATTAAGTCCTAGCACCTTTTATAAGTTGTTGTTTTCCTTTTACTGCTCTCAACAGAGCAGTGTTGGAGAATATGTTGGCAAGGAAATTACTTAATCCGTTAGTGGTAAACTAGTAAATGTGTTGTCATTCACAGAATTAGAAGTAGAACTATGCACTGTATTGCCAATCACACACAATATCGACACCAATCTTTCAGTACACATACTGTATATTGCTGTGAGCATTTAGAAGTGACATTGGCAGGTCTGGGGTTATGTAATTAAGAACTATAATGGCACAGCCATGACATGGAGAAAGACAGCCCATTGCTGCTCAGTACCCAGTACTTTTACTTTTGTACTCAAAAGTACATTTAAAAGTTAGTACTTAGTACTTTTACTTAAGTACATTTTTGGTGTACTACTTTTACTTTTACTTGAGTAAATATTTCGCAGGGTACTTCTACTTTTACTTAAGTACAAGACTTCAGTACTTCTTCCACCTCTGAAGATAACTGGGTTGAAAGTCACTCTAAACCTGCTTGTAGACGCTGAAGCTCGTGGTGAATCAGACTTTGCGTTCTGCGCATGCTCCAGATGTTTTCCCGGGGTCGTGACCCGGAAGTCAAAGGAGACGATATTCCTGTTGTTGTCGCCGTCAGAAAGAAACAAACAACGCGATGGAGAATGCTCCGTTGGGCATCGAGTTTGTGCAACAAGCAGCTCATCACAGAGCAAATGTAGAGGGACGTAGCTTCATCTGGCTCTGCGTTCTCCATCTTTCTCCAATGCCTGAGTTTGTTGTTGTTGTTGGTGGTGAAGAGGTCAACAGGAAGTGGCTCTATTAGCAACAGCTGGAATGGGTACAGCGCCACCTATCATACCGGGGTATGACACGCTTTGTGCCTCTGATCCCATTCATTCACAGCCATATATCCAAGGAGAAATACCCTTGCTCAGCTCATTCTGATTGTAATTTAGCCAATAATCCGATCCTTTCAGTGCCATGTGACCCCACTGAGTGAGTTTGTGAGTCGTTTATTGACCCAACAAAGTGCTCTTGTGAACAACAAATTGCCTGCTGTGGCGTTCCCAAGCCAGAAGGTTTATATAATCCCTCCAGAGAATCCCCAGATGTGCCCAGAAGCCAGAGCAGTGACATCTGATGGAGCAGAACCTGCAGGACGTCCATTTAATAAAACGCATGACTGTGAAGAGTCAGATCTACCTGTGCTTTAATGAGGCGACAGTGATACATGGTCAGGTCTCTGTGATGCAAAATCCACCTGTTTACATGAAGTTGCACAAATCCAGAACCTCAATTGTTGAAGTTAGTTCAACCAGATGAACTAAAATACCAAACTATTTTATTAAAAACTCAAACTTTATTTTGTGTTAAAGAAAAAAAACTAAAAACAAAGATAAATTCTACTTTTGCAGCAGAAATATTAACTTCCAACCCTGCTAACAGTCAGAAAAAGCTTTCCATGTTCTAGCTAACGCTATCAAACAGCTAGCTACATTTCCATCGGTGGGTTAAATTACCTGTCCAGCAGAAAACAGACAACTTCGGCGTCTCCCTGAAAACATTTGTCCCTCATCAGTGACTTCCAGCCGGGAAAGGCCACACCGATGTGTCTCCGTGTTTTCTGCCGTGTTTCTGCCGTCTTTTCCGGGTTCTGTTCCGCTTCTTCACGCTCCCTCGCTTCTTCTTCGGCTCCTTTGATCCTCCATCTGTCACAGTTTGGCTTTAAAACTTCTCTCAGCATTAAATGTTTAACCAGAAGCAGAAACTGTTCCGTAGAGACGGTGAAAACTCCGCTGAAGGGTCGGAACCATAGACATAATATACTATGCGACCAATAGCCGGAGTGCAACGGCCAAACAAACAACGCGATTGGTCAGAATGAACATGTGACCCAGCGCAGAGCATCACGGGAGTTATAATCATAGAAATGCCAAAGTAATTCCACTAGATGGCGACATTGTTCAGAGAAATGACCTTTTCCTCTTTTCCATAGATAAAAACCTCAGGAAAATTAAATGTTACTTTATTTTAAGATTTATTTATGTTTTAAATCTTCCATTCCCCAATACTGATGGAATTAACAATCGTCTTTAATTATGTTTAATTTGATTTTTACTAACTTTTCAATTTACTCTCTGCTTTTAAAAAAATTATTGAATTATTCTATTTTCTTCTTCTTGGTCTGTAAAATCAGTTTGAACTGCTCAAACACCCGTGTGTACTTGCTGACAAAATGTAGAAAAATGAAAAAGAAGGGCCCCATTTTTCAAATTTCTTCTTCGTTCACATCTCTGGTTATTTTTGGTTGTTTTAAATAAATTTATTCTATCTATTTTTTGTGCCCATTTGAAATTTATATCGTCATTTGGTGTCTTGTTGTTATTGTTTTGTCTCCTGGGGTTATTTCCTGACTCCCAGTGGTTGTTTTCTTTGTTCTCCTCAGTTTCAGTTTGTGTAATTTTTTGATCATTGCACATCATTTGTGATCATTTTGCACCAGCTTTGTGTGTCTTTGTGATTAGTTTTATATATCCTTACACTCAGTTAGCATCTCTTTGAGTCTATAGGTCCAACGAATACTGCCACCATCACACAGAAATGACCTGCTGAGGAAGTGTTCCCACAACGATAGTCCACAGAACAAAACGCTGCAGTTAAAATAAGTCAAATGAGAAAATGGAGAGCACACAAAGGGTGGCGAGTAGCGAGTGGTTTTAGTGCCCCTTTGCCCTTTCTGCAGATGAGCATGCAGCTAACACCTCATTAGCCGATGACCCTGACCATGTAAATCTGGCTACATGTGGTGACATCACGACAAACACGTTTGGCATCTCACTACCTGATGATGTCGACCAGCGTTCCTCATCTCTGGTCCTCAGGGGCCACTGCCCTGAATGTTTCTGATGCTGTCCTGCTTCAACACACCTGGATCAGACTAATGGGACGTTAGCAGCCTCGTGCAGAACTCAAAGACGAGCCGTTTGGTTAGAATCAGGTGTGTCCGAGCAGGGAAACATCTCAAACATGCAGGGCAGTGGCTCCCAAAGAGCAGAGCTGAGGAACACTGATGCAGACTGAGGTGGGGGACGTAATAGTTCACAGATTTTAAAGCAAAATATTTTCACTTTTCTACTTCCCATCGCTCACGAACGGCTCGGAGGTGGACAAGGTAGATGAATGCTGGAAGAGACAAACTCAGGGAAGGGGAAAACCTCACAATGAACCATTGGAGCCGGCCGAATTACAACTATAAAGTGAGAACAATCTGGTCTCCGGTCTGCGCCCCACACTCCCAGGAGACCTGCTCAGCCCCGCCTTATCTGAGAAACAACTCTGTGAAAAAAGCCATTTCTCAATCTGGACGTGTTAGCTTTCAGAAAAACATCTGAGGAATCTCTGGTGATGGCAGTGGCTCTCAGGCTGTACCGGGCCCCGTAGATGTCCCCCAGCCTGGGGAGCCGGGAGCCGATAATCTGGAGATTAATCACAGTAATTATAATAATAATAGAACATTATGCTGTAACAGTGCAATTAAGAAGACTACAAGTGTGCAGTTTATTGGTGTCAGACATTTTGAACCCAGTTGTTTAAAGAGAGATGTTAATTACTGCATGTTTTCAACCAAAAAACAGCTAACTGAGCTGTTGGATATTTCAGGTTTGGTGTACAACTATCCCAACCTGGCCCACATTTCTCTCTATGATCCTCCATCTGTCACAGTTTGGCTTTAAAACTTCTCAGGACACTCAATGTTTAACCAGAAGCAGAAACTGTTCAGGAGAGACGGTGAAAAAGCTAACAGCCGTTAGCTGAATGCTAGCTTTATTTTGTTCCGCTTTACAACACAATGCATCCAAAATCCCGTTCCTGCTGCTGTAGTTCAACTAATACTGCTCGAATTCAACGTTTTCACTAGGGATGGCCCGTTTGACACGGACGCTTCGGCGCTTGTTTCATCTTCGTGAAGCAGAGTGGTTCGGCACAATGTTCCGGGGCGTGTATCAAATGGCGCTAATCACGTGATTGATGACGTCCGAAGCGCCGAATGCATTGTTTGGTCGAACCACAGTTCAGAGGTCTCTCATCGTTTGAACACTTGGGCGCGCTATTCTCTATAAAAGGAGAATGAATCCCAAACCACGTTTCCCAACCAGTTCTGTTGCCCTGTCAGAATTTAATTCAATTCATTGCTCTTTTCCATGGCTTCTGGCAAGAAACGTTTTGTGGCTTGGGATCTCTTCACCTTGGTTTCTCCTAATAAGGTGATACTATTGTACAATATACTATTTTGTGATGTAAGATGTTTATTTGTTTTTGTTTTTCAAGTGTAAATATAAGCTTTATTATTATTATTATGGGTATGCATGCTAATATAGTTCTCTTCTTAAAATAAGGGGGCAGCACATTTAAGAATCTAAGTTATGTAGGACAATACATTAACTTTGGACTTGTTTATTTAGCGCATATCACAAACAAAGCGCTTACGGCCGTTATTACACAGCTGTGTCCCGTGTACCAAACACCTCTCTGTCTGTGTTCTGACAGAAAGGTGTGTTTATTACGCAAAGTGTCTCTGAATTATTTAAAACAACTGAAGTTTACTATTATTCTTAGCATGGATGATGTCTTTAACTAGACATGATGTAGATGGTGGGTGTACACAGTCACTTAACTGATAGCTCAGTGATTAGCTTAGTGGCTTTTGCATCCAAAGGTTATGAGTTCGAATCCAGCATTTTAAAAGTTTGCCCTGCGTTTATTTTCTTGATATGCAGAATTTTATTTTTGTAGTGTCAAGGAAGCAAAAGCTTGATTCTGTGTTGGTGGATATGATTGTAATGGATGTGCAACCATTTTCCATTGTGGAAGATAAAGGTTTCAAGGTAACACAAGCACTTCTCATATAAATCACAAATTATTTTCGTTTACGCTTTTTATTTTGTACATATTAAAGTATAACAAGGACAACGAGGCTGGTTGAAGCAGATGATACTTGCAGTGCACCACCAGATGTCACTGTTCTGTGTGGTTTCAAAGCCCCGAAACTTTGGTTCATTTACTGGCACAATCAGATGAACCCTGTGGAAGCTTCATGAGGCTTCACCGGCCATCCCTAGTTTTCACTTTCCCAATGATTTTTTTCTACGTACATGTATGTCAGGGGAAACATTTTACCCAGAAATCCGTGTTTTCTCCGGTAAAAAACGGTGGTAGGAACCTTGTTTTCGATGCACCGCGTCGCGGGGGGGAACAAAATAAAGGTGGGATCGATTAGCATGCAGTTGGCTCTCGTGGTCTTGAGTCGAGCCTAAAGTGCAGTTTTTTAATCAAAAATATCTGTAAGAAAACTGTGACAGACGGAGGATTAAATGAGCCGAAGAAGAAGCGAGGGAGCGTGAAGAAGCGGAACCGAACCCGGAAAAGACGGCAGAAAACACGGCAGAAAACACGGGGACACGTCGGTGTGGCCTTTCCCGGCTGGAAGTCACTGATGAGGGACAAATGTTTCCAGGGAGACGCCGAATTGGTCTGTTTTCTGCTGGACAGGTAATTTAACCCACCGATGGAAATGTAGCTAGCTGTTTGATAGCGTTAGCTAAAACAAAGCTGTGTTTGTGTAACACAAACATATTAATATAAATATTCTGGCAACATAATAAGATGCTAATCAGTTTAATTTCATCTGTCTGTGTGTGTTCATGGGGACGCGTCGGCTGGTGTTGTGTCAAACTTCGTTTCCCCATCAAATCCTTCCCCTCAAAACAGTGAGGAAAGCGCAATTTTAAAGTCTATTATGACTGACTATGGCTGATGTTTAATATTCTGCAGTCAAACATCAGCAGAAGTTGGCCAGAGGTGGGTACAGCAGCCAAAAACTGTACTCAAGTAAAAGTACTGTTACATCAGAATAATATGACTCAAGAAAAAGTAAAAAGTATTCATCCAAATAATTACTTGAGTAAGAGTAAAAAAGGTGAAAAAACTACTCAAGTACTGAGTAACTGTTGAGTAACGTCTGATTTATTTGTTAACACAAGCATTCAATCAGACAGACAAACATACTAAATAATCATCTTTAGGCAAATTAGAGTTCATCCAATTGATAAAATTAATGAATTCATTACAAAATAGCTTAAAGGGATAGTTCGCCTCTTCTGACATGAAGCTGTGTAACATCCCATATCAGCAGCATCATTTCTGAACATCTTCTTACCCCCTGCTGCGTCCTGTGAGCAGAGTTCCAGCCTCGTTTTGGTGTTGATGAAGGTAGTCCGGCTAGTTGGCTGGGGTTTAAAAAATAAAGCGTTTTGCTTCTCAGAACAATATGCGTTCAAATAGTCCTGGGCGGTATGACCAAAAATACACATCACGGTATTTTTTTTTCATGCATAATTAGGTGTTCACAGCATTTTCTACAGATTGAGAACAGAATTAAAAATTAAAATAAAAATTCTTCAAAATAATTCCTTCGTTAATAATTGGTCACACAAAACTTTATTGTATTAATATTCACATCTTCATTGTAAACAAATGAATAACATAGCTAATTACACTGGTGGGACTGTTCAGCTGTTTCAGACTGATACCTCCGGTTCAGGCTGCTCCTCATCCTCAACACGCACGTCTCTTTTTCGATCGCGGAAAATATTCTTCAATATTCATCTGGATTGAAGCAGCAAACATTCAGTGTAAGAGTTTAAAAAAACTACTTTATTTGATTCACAGCTGCTAGTGTTTAGACCTCGACAACCCAACTACATTTTCTTTTTTTATCAAGCTTGCGACTAGTTAACTTTATAAAGAAGGCGTAATCGCTTGTTTGCTATGGGTCGGGTCGGAATGGAACAACATTGTATTAAAAATATAAAATATTCTTATAGGACTTTTTAATGTGTGGTTTTATAAAGTTGCACGTGATACCAACCTTTTGTGAATTTCGCCAGCCGTCTTCTTTCGGTTGAGCTAATCTAACGCGACGCTGAAGCTAGCAAGCTTCCAGGCAAGATCTCGCTGATGGAGACGGAGGGGAGGGGCTGTGTGTGTGTGTGTGTGTGTGTGTGTGTGTGTGTGAGAGAGACGCATGACTGATAGAGACGGAGGGAGAGCAGGGAAAGGAAATGCAGCTTAACGAATACGAGTATTTTTTAAATAGCGTTAAAAATAGATAGTAAACATGCGTCTTTAGAAGCGCAACACTGAAAAGGGTCCCGTCTCAAACAATGTCGCGCTACGCAGCGTTCCCCCCGTTGTGTAATCAAATACACCGGTATGGCGGTATATTAAAAATTCATATCATAATGAAATTATAAACCGGTATACCACCCAGCACTACGTTCAACAGAGTAATACATTTGCATCACAAAATGGTTCTCCAGGAAAAAGTCAGAGCTCACAATCATATATCACAGCATCGACTCCCATGAAGAGAAGTCGCAGCTCCAGCAGAGTCTGCATCGACGCTTCCAGTGGATGAGACAGGTAAACCTCACAGGAAATAACTGCTGTGGTGTTTCTCTTTCTGTCTCCATGTGTGTGACGGGTAGAACATGCCGCGGTTATTCTGTCCAGAGATGAACACCTGAACGTCTCTGCAGAGGACAGACATCCGGAGCCTCCAACAAAGGTAACATTTAAGCTGCCAGAAGCTCTTTGATCTGCATGTTATATCAATCATTTCTAAAGATATATACTGTATATTTTTGTTTTTGTGAAACTCTTGTAAATTCCATTTACAGCACAGACCAACATTTTAAAACTGCTGTTTCGTATTCAAGTCAGTTTTCTTTCTCTGTTGTTTTAATGATAAATTGAATCGGTTTCAGTATCGGCACAGGTTTCTGTGGTAGAAAAACACCCTAAAACCTAGAAACCAGGATGGTGAAGAGGAGACTCACAGGTGGAGCAGGGATGCCCCGAAGGTGGAGCCTCCAACCAGAGGAGCCCAGAGGTCTCAGCCTGGAGCCCCCCAGACCTGCAGCATCCACATCAGAACCGGAGCAGACACCAGACGGCACAGATCCCAGTAAGAGACTCACATCCGTTCGTTTTGTTTTGTAGCGTTTTAAAGGGACAGTTCGCCTCTTCTGACATGAAGCTGTGTAACATCCCATATCAGCAACATCATTTCTGAACATCTTCTTACCCCCTGCTGCGTCCTGTGAGCAGAGTTCCAGCCTCGTTTTGGTGTTGATGAAGGTAGTCCGGCTAGTTGGCTGGGGTTTAAAAAATAAAGCGTTTTGCTTCTCAGAACAATATGCGTTCAACAGAGTAATACATTTGCATCACAAAATGGTTCTCCAGGAAAAAGTCAGACCTCACAATCGCTTGGCCCTATTTTCTCTCCCTTCGTATCACTGCCTGCTGCCTGCTGCCGACAGCCGCGCCTGGTCTGCACTTCGGTCTGCACAGCAGGCAGTGATACGAAGGGAGAGAAAAATAGGGCCAAGAGATTGTGAGGTCTGACTTTTTCCTGGAGAACCATTTTGTGATGCAAATGTATTACTCTGTGGAACGCATACGTACGGAAGCCCAGAGCGGACGTGGTACGTATAAACTTTTTTCTGATGGTTTTCTCGAGATAACGAGATAATTTACCGATGGTTTTCGAGGCCACTTTTTCTCCCCAGTCCGCCCCTGTTTATATGTGTTTAAATGTGTTTTATGTGTTTGCAGTTTGTTTGTCTTGTAGAGATAACTTTCATATCAGCCCGCGTCCTTTAAGCAGACGGCCGGCTGGACTGCAGCTCAGCAGGCGTTTACACCTCAGTGATCCTGCTGATGTAGTCGACTTCATCAGTGACCAGCTGAGGGGACCAGGCCGTCTCCATGGTTACCGAACGATGCACCAGAGGTGCCGTTATAGTTTTCTGTTAAACCTGATTCCATTCTTCAAATGCTCGTCACACCAAAGATTTGCTTTGTGCATTTTCACAAACGCTCCGCATTCCATTTTTGATTCATAGGCTCCTTTATTCAGTTTTAAATGAAAGGGGGTAAAAATGGGTAAAAACCTTTGCCAGAAATACATATAAACACATATAAACAGGGGCGGACTGGGGAGAAAAAGGGGCCTCGAAAACCATCAGTAAATTAACTCGTTATCTCGAGAAAACCATCAGAAAAAAGTTTATACGTACCACGTCTGCTCTGGGCTTCCGTACATATTGTTTTGAGAAGCAAAACGCTTTATATTTTAAACCCCAGCCAACTAGCCGGACTACCTTCATCAACACCAAAACGAGGCTGGAACTCTGCTCACAGGACGCAGCAGGGGGTAAGAAGATGTTCAGAAATGATGCTGCTGATATGGGATGTTACACAGCTTCATGTCAAAAGAGGCGAACTGTCCCTTTAAATAACACTTCAACACTATCAGGCTGTTTAATCGTGCTAGAAATTAGAATCGCAGTTATTTATAGTGACATTGAGAATACGTTGTTAAACATATAACTTTACCTGACACCAAAGGGCCTCAGACTGCTTCACTGCTGGGCTGTTTTATGGCTCCAGCTGAACTAAAGTCAGTCAGAGTGAGTTTGTGCTTCAGAGGAAAGGCTTGAGCTGGATTATTATAGGAGAGAGGAAGTGAAACCTCACCACAACATGACAGCCGGCACATTTTGCTGTGAGACTTGTGGCTCACGTGTTAGAACGTTTGTTTATGCACCATCCTGTAAGGATTGTGGTGGAAATGTTAGTAAGGCACAGAGTCGGTTATTTTCTGAGGAGATAAGATGCTTTTTAATAATATAATTTAACAAGAGAGAACAGCACAGTACAGAGTACAGAGCTGCTCTGACCACTGGGGCAAAAACAATTCAGTTATGATGCAAATTGTTGCGTCATCGCTCCTTTGATGTAGTTTTTATCTACTTTCCCTCCCTACCTACAGCCAAGGCTACTTTGACACGGTACCATCTTCCCTCCTATCCTCCTTAAAGCTGTTTAATCTTATAACGAGCACACGATGCCCTCATGGAGGGAGGAGAGGGAACAACAGGTTGGTGTCTTTGCAGGAGGTTAATACAGGTGCATATAGGAATTAATTTACCCTCCTCACAGAGGTGTAAAACCCTGGAACAGGAAGTGTTCTGTTGTGTTACAGTGTGCAAAAATCAGCCGTTCATACGCTGAAATACAGAGAAACCAAAGCAGCCTGCTTCTATTATTATTTTTTATTATTATTTTTGGGGGCTTTTTATGCCTTTTATTAGATGGGACAGTGTAGAGAGACAGGAAGCAGGGGGCAGAGAGAGGGGGAACGACATGCAGCAAAGGGCCGCCCCTCTTGTACATGGGGCGCCTGCTGTACCCACTACACCACAGACCGCCCCCCTGCTTGTATTTTTGAGCAAACATGTCACATTATCCCCTTTTTCCTCAGAGTTCAATCCACACCAGGAATTAGAAAACTGTCAGAAAACTTCTGGGGCTGCGAAGCCCGAGCCAATCGAATATGAGCTGCTCTTTAACAAAAATTAACCCCACAGATATATATATATATATATATATTTATAAAAAAAAAACAGACACCATTAAAAGTAAATCCAACATGTGCAGGAACCTTTGCCCAGTTTCTGTTCTCCTCCTGTTCTGTAAACATCGCCGTAATAAACGAGCTCGCAGCAGAATCACATGTAAACTCTGTACTTTGGGTGTGCTCTGAAGTCGGTGGAAAACTCAGCTCCTCGTTGGTTTTTACTCTGAAAAGCAGTTAAACGGCTCTGATGGACACCTCATATCCTGTAATAAAAGCAGCCGGTTCATCCCACAATGAAGAAAACTGAAGTGAGGTTGAGCTTTGCTTCCTAATAGATTAAAAGATCATGGGATCTTTGTCCTGTTGATGAGCCAGTTTCAGCCCAGCTTCAGCTGTCGGACAGACGGCCTCACATCTGACGCTCAGCCTTAGAGATAGAGGAGGAGCTCCACCATCCAGGGGGCGGGGCTCAGCCTTAGAGATAGGGGAGGAGCTCCACCATCCAGGGGGCGGGGCTCAGCCTGAGAGATAGGGGGAGGATCTCCACCATCCATGGGTTGGGGCTCCACCATCCAGGGGGTGGGGCTCCACCATCCAGGGGGTGGGGCTCAGCCTTAGAGATAGGGGGAGGAGCTCCATCATCCAGGGGGCAGGGCTCAGCCTTAGAGATAGGGGAGGAGCTCCACCATCCAGGGGGCGGGGCTCAGCCTGAGAGATAGGGGAGGAGCTCCACCATCCAGGGGGTGGGGCTCAGCCTTAGAGATAGGGGGAGGAGCTCCACCATCCAGGGGGCGGGGCTCAGCCTGAGAGATAGGGGGAGGAGCTCCACCATCCAGGGGGCAGGGCTCAGCCTTAGAGATAGGGGAGGAGCTCCACCATCCAGGGGGCGGGGCTCAGCCTGAGAGATAGGGGAGGAGCTCCACCATCCAGGGGGCGGGGCTCAGCCTGAGAGATAGGGGGAGGAGCTCCACCATCCAGGGGACGGGGCTCAGCCTTAGAGATAGGGGAGGAGCTCCACCATCCAGGGGGCAGGGCTCAGCCTTAGAGATAGGGAGGAGCTCCACCATCCAGGGGGCGGGGCTCAGCCTGAGAGATAGGGGGAGGAGCTCCACCATCCAGGGGGCGGGGCTCAGCCTTAGAGATAGGGGAGGAGCTCCACCATCCAGGGGGCGGGGCTCAGCCTGAGAGATAGGGGGAGGATCTCCACCATCCAGGGGGCGGGGCTCAGCCTGAGAGATAGGGGGAGGAGCTCCACCATCCAGGGGGCAGGGCTCAGCCTTAGAGATAGAGGAGGAGCTCCACCATCCAGGGGGCGGGGCTCAGCCTGAGAGATAGGGGAGGAGCTCCACCATCCAGGGGGTGGGGCTCAGCCTTAGAGATAGGGGGAGGAGCTCCACCATCCAGGGGGCGGGGCTCAGCCTTAGAGATAGGGGAGGAGCTCCACCATCCAGGGGGTGGGGCTCAGCCTTAGAGATAGGGGAGGAGCTCCACCATCCAGGGGGTGGGGCTCAGCTTTAGAGATAGGGGAGGAGCTCCACCATCCAGGGGGCGGGGCTCAGCCTTAGAGATAGGGGGAGGAGCTCCACCATCCAGGGGGTGGGGCTCAGCCTTAGAGATAGGGGAGGAGCTCCACCATCCAGGGGGTGGGGCTCAGCTTTAGAGATAGGGGAGGAGCTCCACCATCCAGGGGGCGGGGCTCAGCCTTAGAGATAGGGGAGGAGCTCCACCATCCAGGGGGTGGGGCTCAGCCTTAGAGATAGGGGAGGAGCTCCACCATCCAGGGGGTGGGGCTCAGCTTTAGAGATAGGGGAGGAGCTCCACCATCCAGGGGGCGGGGCTCAGCCTTAGAGATAGGGGGAGGAGCTCCACCATCCTTGGGGAGCTGGGAGTAGAGCCGCTGCTCCTCCACATAGAAAGGAGTCAGCTGAGGGGGTTCCCCTGGTTAGGATGCCTCCTGGTTAGGGTTAGGATTATATCATCTACTATATTAATCTTGATTCGTTCTTTTTCAATTTAAATGATTTTTTATTAGTTAATTTATTTATTATATTATTGCTGAATTTATTCTTCAGAACTTGGCCACCATCTTAGGTTGTAACATATTTATTGATACTAAAGCTATCATTGATCGGGTTAAACGCTGCTGTTCTTTTCTAATCAAAGTTGTGTGTTTCAGGGTTACCTGCAGATGTTCAGCAGCTGGTGGTAATTAAAGAAGAGGTTCCCTGGAGCTCCAGTGTAGACCAGCCGGATCCAGAAACGCTCCACATAAAGGAGGAAGAGGAGGAAGAATGGACCAGTGATGAGGGAGAGCAGAAGGAGACGGACGTCAGCAGGTTCCCGTTCACAGCTGTCACTGTGAAGAGTGAAGAAGATGAAGAGAAGCCTCAGTCCTCACAGCTTCTTCAGGTTAAAGCTGAAGACAACAGAGAGACAGAACCTCCAACCAGCAGCTCAGCTGAACACATGAAAACAGAAGCTGATGCAGAGGAACCAGCCAGGAACCCCGACCCAAACGCTGATGAAAAGGCTTCAGACTCCTCTGAGACTGAAGTCAGTGATGATGATTATTGGCAGAAATCCTCAGACTTTGTGCCGGAAAGTGAAGATCAGGACACTTCCCAAAAATCCTTCAGTTGCTCCGAGTGTGATAAAAAGTTTGTCTACAAGCGATCACTTCAGAGACACATGAGAGTCCACTCAAGAGAGAAACCCTTTGGCTGTGACATTTGTGGGAAAAGATTTTATTATGGGTCGCATCTAAAGGCTCACGTTACGGTCCACACAGGGGAGAGGCCCTTTGCCTGTGATGTCTGTGGGAAATGTTTTAACTGTAAATCCTATCTCAAGACACATGTGAGACTCCACCTCGGAGACAAACCTTTCAGCTGCAGTATTTGTGATAAAAGATTTTATTTTAATTCGCATCTTAGAACGCACATGAGAGTCCACACCGGGGAGAAACCTTTCAGCTGTGATGTTTGTGATAAAACCTTTTTCTTTAACTCGCAGCACAAGGCGCACATGAGAATCCACACGGGAGAGAAACCGTTTGGCTGCGACGTCTGTGGCAAAAGATTCAATCACAAGTCGCACCTTACGACACATGAGAGAGTCCACACGGGAGACAAACCGTTTGCTTGTGACATTTGTGGTAAAAGATTCAACAGAAACACAAATCTTAAGACGCACATGATGGTCCACACTCGAGAGAAACCATTTGGCTGTGGTGTTTGTGGTAAGAGTTTCAATTGTAAGTCGTATCATCAGACACATTTGAAACAACACACAGAGGACAAACCATTTGGTTGTGATGTTTGTGGTAAGAGATTTGAGCAAAATACGTCTCTTAAGATCCACATGAGAATCCACACCGGAGAGAAACCGTTTGGCTGTGATATTTGTGGAACCAAATTCAATTACAAGTCGTGTCTGAAGACACATTTGAGGCTCCACACTGGAGAGAAACCCTTTGGTTGTGATGTTTGTGGTAAAAGATTTAACCGAAGCACGTGTCTTAAGATGCACATGAAGGTTCACACAGGAGAGAAACCATTTTCCTGTGTCGATTGTGGTAAAAGATTTTCCAAAAACACAAATCTTCGGAGACACATGAGAGTCCACAAGGGAGAGAAACCCTTTGCCTGTGATGATTGTGATAAAGGCTTTACCTGAAACGAGCATCTTCTGACCTGGTGAAGTCCATGACGGAGGCTTTGTTCGAAACCGCATACTACATACTTGCAAACTGCATACTTCCATACTGTATACTACATACTCATCGATCAGACAGTATGCAGAGCGTTTACCCACAATGCATTTCGCTCCTGACCGAGCCAAAATCAGCTGGCCTGAAACTGATTTCTCTTAAGCTCTAAACTCTGTAAACTTTAGCAACATTTGCAACATTTCCAGGTGAGAAAGTAGTCGTTTAGATCCCCAACGCGTTGAAAACCTGACAAAATACCGGCTGTTTACAATTTTGTTCCCACGAATTCGGTGCTACTAAAGCTAGCCGCAGTGAGCAACGCACTTCCGGTTATTTTCACAAAATAAAATACCCGTTGCCTTTTATCATAGGGAAAGCCATTACCATACAATTGGTGCTTTTGTTTTGAAAACAGGAAGTGAACCTACCCTCGTTGTAGCTAGCTTGAAACTACCATTTTGACAGAAAATGACAATCGGCGATGTCACGTTACGTTGCATCGTATGCATCCGGGAACTTTTCGCACACTCAAACTCGCATACCAACTCAAAATGTTAGTAGAAGTAGAAAAAGTATGCGGTTTCGAACACAGCCAGAGAGTTTGGTGAAGGTGACCTCACTGTTTCCATCAGTCCTGCATGTGATCCCTTTGCTGTCAGTATCTTAACATGTTGTCCCATTAGAATCTGCTGCTTGTTCCCAGTTTAAGTGAAGCAGTAATAAATCTCCATCCTGAGTTAGTCCCATCCAGGAAATACGTGCTTTTAACGACCCAGCCAAACATCTATGATTAAAATGAGGTTTTAATGTCTTAAAGTGAACAGGGTTGTGTCGGTATGTCGGACTGTGACCCGCCGGTTGGACTCTGCCCTCATTCAGTTTGTTTGGTCAGGCTGAGAGGTTAATGGCCTCTTGGATAATGATATTAAAAAACACGGCTGTGGGTGGAGTAAAACTTTCAAGCTCACACATGAGTTGGTTTTAAATAAAAGGAGGAGCCTTTATTTGTTATTACACACTGTACAATGGAACTGCTTTGCTCCTCTGGGGGGAATAAGATGTATAGATGTAATGAATATAAACTGTAGCATCTGTGTGGAAAGTGAGTTTAGGGCAGATTTATTAAGACTTTCTGTGTGTGTGTGTGTGTGTGTGTGCGTTTGTTTTTAAATGCTGTTTTTACACTGTTCTGTTAGATTTAATGGTTCTGGATGGCAGCGGTTCATAGATGGTGTGTGTCTTGGTTTTATGATGCTTTTGTCCATTCGTGGGAGCTCCATCGGTGCATCGGTCCGCCTTAATGAAGCCGTGCGGGTGCAGCCGGTGTACGAGCTGTCTTTGTCGTGCCTTTTTAAACAGCAGCGACGTGTTTGTGGCCCGGCTCAGCTTTGTTTGACACCCAGGATCTCTCTCCTGTCCCATGTATTTGGAGGGGTTGGGTTTAGTTTAACACTGGAGTGATTCACATTGAAAGCACTTCATAATTATGGGAGTTTATATGAGAGGGCGGAAGGGGTTATGGTGGAAGAGTTGAGGCAGACGGTGATGGTGACGTAGTAAAATGTTGAACCCCAGCAGGCAGATTGGTGCATTCTCTCAGAACCCCAGCCAGGGTTGGCTCAGAGGTGGCTCTTTAGCCTCGTTTTCACTGTCAGTACGGTACGGGTCGGGTCCCTTTGGGGTCAGCTTGCGTTCCCACTGTACAAAGGGGAACCCTCAGGGGTCGGCGGAGTGCGAGCAAATAACATCCATAATTTGGAACCACCTCCAGTGTTTTCGGTCCACGCCGCTCCTGCTGTTGTGGTCCTCGATCCGCCGGTAATCGCTCCCAAGCTTCTTCAGCTTAATGCCACACCGGCTGGCAGTCCGGTTGAAACCACTTTTGCGGCAATCAGCTGGAAAACTTTTTGGTTTGGCCCAGCGCCATCGAGCTCCCGCTGCACAGCCTCCTCACCAACACCGGAGAGCAGAGCCTGGAACCGGTCCTGTGGGCTCGGTACCCCAAGCAGAAGGGTTACAGGCATGGTAACGGGTTCCATGGTAACGGGTTCCATGGCTTTGGTGGTGGTGGAAACACTGAAATAAGCGAACCGTTCCGACCCGTACCGGACTGCAAAGTGGAAACGGGGCTTTTTCTAATTTAGCTGAACTCCTAATGAAAGCACTGATTCTTCTCCTGTAGATATTCCACACAGCAAAGTAAGAATAAAGCAACATTTCAGTGTCATCAGACAGAAGAACTGATGTCCAACGGCGACGACACAGGCGGCGCCTAATTTACATTTAATCACGGTCACGTTGTCAAAACACTGATTTATACAACATGCATCATCTTTAAAGTCTGACAGTGGAGCTCGTTTAGATCTTTGCATTTTAATCAGCCGATTGAACCACAGTAGAATACTGATTCAGTGGTCCACCGTGGAGTTTAAACTTTACTTTAGGAAGACGTTAAACGTGTTGCAGTAAAACACAAACTTTAATTTTCAGATTTAGTTTTTACCCCTTTCCCTGAGTCTGTTTTATGCTGCTGATCTCACAAGGAGTGGAAAATGAAATTAACTCTATTTATCAGAAACTATTCAACTAATAAAAAAGAACTTTAAATTGATTCATGACTTTTGTGATTTTTATGTCGGGGCTGAATGTACTCATCAGTTTAAAAGTAATTTTATGTGCAGCTTTCAGAATATAAACTGGATGGATTTTGATATTTTTCACACCTTCATACTGTCCATACTCATTACCAGTTGGTGGCGGTAATGCAACATAACCCTGTTTGCCAACCGCCAATAAACACAAGAAGAAGAAGAAGAAGAAGATGGTAAACTGTACTAGCTAACAGTTTGCTCTTGTGCTCCAGTGTCGACCCTCCAGCCGAGTTTTCACCGTCTCTACGGAACAGTTTCTGCTTCTGGTTAAACATTTAATGCTGTGAGAAGTTTTAAAGCCAAACTGTGACAGATGGAGGATCAAAGGAGCCGAAGAAGAAGCGAGGGAGCGTGAAGAAGCGGAACCGAACCCGGAAAATACGGCGGCAGAAAACACGGAGACACATCGGTGTGGCCTTTCCCGGCTGGAAGTCACTGATGAGGGACAAATGTTTTCAGGGAGACGCCGAAGTTGTCTGTTTTCTGCTGGACAGGTAATTTAACCCACCGATGGAAATGTAGCTAGCTGTTTGATAGCGTTAACTAGAACATGGAAACCTTTTTCTGACTGTTAGCAGGGTTGGAAGTTAATATTTCTGCTCCAAAATTAGAATTTCTGTCCTGGTGCAGATGTTACTGAGAGCAGCCCACAGCTGCTGAAAGTTTAATTTTAAATGTTGGGTTTGGATAAGTGACCCAGAGGAGGTAAGGCTTCATTTACACTGCAAGTCTTGATGCCCAGATCTGATTTTTTGCCTTGAGCCGATTTTTTTTAACGTGTGATTCACGCGATTACACTTGCCTATCACCTGAAACATCGTGCATGCCTACGTAAGTGTTTACCAAACTCTACTGCTGAGGGAAATGGACGGCGTTGATATAGGTGTGATGCAAGTGTTGCAGTACATGAGAAGTTCGCCCAACATTGGCAGGATTTTAAGGCAGAGAAGGAGGAAAAGGGCCATTATTGCATCCTGTGCACATGCTGCAGTTATTGCCTCCTCAGCTGTTCAGAGGAGTGTCTAGGTGCGAGACCGATCCCAGGACTGGTGGGAGAATGTTGTGGCTGGCTTTGATGAAGCTCCTCCGACATGTTTCTTGTATGTTTATGCGTCTCGCATTCACTAGCTTACCACGTGCGACAAAAAATCTAAACAGTCGCATATTTAATGACGTGTGGAACACAATGTGTAAGAATATCCGATCTGCCTGTTTACACGGCGGTCGCATCGTCACATATCCGATTCGTATCTGATAAATTTCCACATATGAAGGAAGCCTGTATCCGATCTCAAAACATCCGAATGTATGCGTCCTTGTCCTATTTACATGGCCAAAAAACATCCGATCTGTGTCACATGAGAGCAAAAAATCGGAATTAGGTAACATTTAACTGACAGTGTAAATGTAGCTTAAGAATGAACAATGATGGAGATCAAGGTGGAGGTGGGTGGTGTTTAAAGAGCTTCAATAGTTCTGGTAATGTGGTGTTTGGTTTTTTTAATGATGGAAGGTAATATTTCTGCTCCAAAAGTAGAATTTCTCTTTGTTTAGAGACCATGGAACTCAATAATTCACACAATTCATCAGTAAACAGCGTGTGAGACGGTTTTAAAGCCAACAGAACATGCTGTGGTTATTCTTCGCAGAAATGAACACCTGAACATCTGTTTGATCTGCATGTTTTTTTTTTATTAATAATAATAATTCATGTTTTTCTAAAGCTTTTATTGGGGAAGATTACATGACACAAACAAAGTTTAATGAACTTGAATCCCTGAAGATGAAATAAATGAACATTTTAAACTTGGAATATTTAAATTTACAGACAAACATTTTATTATAACTAATGGTTTGTTTGGAAGTAATTATTGAAATGTTCACTCGAGGTTTTCATTTCTTTCAATGAATAACTGACTGAGTGCTGTGAAACGGGTCACACTTTTTATGGTGTAATATCAAACTGAGATACTAGAAATTTGTTTTCTGAGATAAAATCTTAAAGGGACAGTTCGCCTCTTCTGACATGAAGCTGTGTAACATCCCATATCAGCAGCATCATTTCTGAACATCTTCTTACCCCCTGCTGCGTCCTGTGAGCAGAGTTCCAGCCTCGTTTTGGTGTTGATGAAGGTAGTTCCGGCTAGTTGGCTGGGGTTTAAAAAATAAAGCGTTTTGCTTCTCAGAACAATATGCGTTCAACAGAGTAAAACATTTGCATCACAGAATGGTTCTCCAGGAAAAAGTCAGACCTCACAATCTCTTGGCCCTATTTTCTCTCCCTTCGTATCGCTGCCTGCTGTGCAGACCGAGCAGCAAACACCGTAACAGGCGCGGCTGTCGGCAGGTAACTACATCTGATCGCTTCCACCTGTCATAAATCATAATTCTGTTATCCATAAGGTAAATTAAATCTAAATGTTTAAAGTTAGAGTTTTCAGGCTGATTTAATCAATCTGTTTTACAGTCAGAGGATCCAACAACAGCTGATTGATTCCAGATTTATCATCAGCACAAACACAACCTGACGGTCAGCCAGCGGTCATTTAAAGAATGTGAAGGCGCCCCCTGCTGGAGGGGGTTGGTGATGCTTCAGCATCCGGCAGCAGCAGCTGGACACCGCGGGCTCAGCTGAACCTGAACCTGAACTCAGGAGATCCGGATCCAGCTGACCTGAACCTGAACCTGAACTCAGGAGATCCGGATCCAGCTGACCTGAACCTGAACCTGAACTCAGGAGATCCGGGTCCAGCTGACCTGAACCTGCTTCTGTGTTCTGCTGCTTTCAACATCTGCCTCAGAGTTAAATCAAGTTTTTAAAAACTTACATACATACAGAGACGAGCACTTCTTCATCAGGAATGTTATTAAACTCAGTCTGTGGAAAAAGGATTTTTTCTCATTTCTGCATCAGTGTTCAACGTGTTCCTGAAGAAGAACTTACAGCCGAGGGCAGGAATTCTGCAGGTGGAGCAGAGGGGAGCTGCTTCATTTAGGACAGATGAAACCCCACCCCTGCGATGGACTGGCGGCCTGTCCAGGGTGTACCCTGCCTCTCGCCCATTGACTGCTGGGATAGGCTCCAGCCCCCCCCCCCCCGCGCAACCCGACCGATGGATTCAGCGGTATAGATAATGGATGGATGGATGGAAACCCCACCCGTCCTTAGATGCAACCCCACCTGTCCTGTGAATGTTTCACTCAGACAGAATATTGCACACGGGGAACATCTGCCACAAAGCTTTATCCGAACAGAAGTCAAAGAATCAAGAATAAAATCTTATGACAGAAATATTCTTCTTTTACATTTTCCAAAACTTTATCAAATAAAACATGAACAGCTGTGACAGATGGGTCAGAAGAAGAAACTTCAGGTCAAAACAAACGAATTCAGCTAAAAAGAACTAAGGCTACATTTAATTATATTCTCAGTAATTACAGTTCAACACAAACACCCCCCTGATGCGGGGGGGGGGGGGGGGGGGGGGGGGGGGGGGGCACACGGAGCTGCCCCAGCTCTGAACACGGGACATGTTTTCTATAAACTGTGAGTAAATCTGGCTTCAAACATCTGAACAGACGGCTTTCTGTTTCCACATTTAGCTCCGTGCTTCAGCTTCTGGGGTCGGGGGGACTTCACAGAAACATATATTCAGATATATCGTGACAAACAAGGCTCTTCTGTCTGTGACTGTACCGCCTGGACACATTTACTTCTTCTACATGATCGGGTACACGACAGCCGGCAGCTGCTGCTGAAGGTGGGAAAACTTTTCCAGCTCTTCACGTCTAACTCCGACACACTTTCATGGAATAAGCGCTCAGTTAAAAAGAACCCTCCAGGGGTGATCCGTGGCGTAGTGGGTTGAGCAGACGCCCCATGTACAGAGGCTATAGTCCTCGCTGCATCGGACGGCCCTGTGCTGCATGTCTTTCCCCCTCTCTCTGCCCCCTGCTTCCTGTTTCTCTTGAACTGTCCTGTCCATTAAAGGCACAAAAGCCCCCAAAAAAATGATTAAAAAAAAAAAAACCCTCCATAAATAAATACAACTGGACATGATTATTCTTTACAGTTAAACTCATGTGGTGCTAGTTCAGTCCTTCAGAGATAACCAGACTGATTACAGATTTATTAGCTTGAGAGTTAGGGAACTTCTCTGTGGTGTGGAGTCTCATGTGATACTTCAGATTTCCTTCCCAGATGAATTTTCTCCCACAGACGTCACAGCCGAAGCGTCTCTCCTGCTTGTGGACTCTCATGTGGTTCTTCAGATGCGTCCTCTGCTTAAAGCTTTTATCACACAGAGTGCAGGTGAAGGGTTTCTCCCCCGTGTGAACCCTCATGTGCCTCTTCAGATCCCACGGCTGAGCGAAGCTTTTGCAGCACACCTCGCAGTCGAACGGCTTCTCGCCCGTGTGGACGCTGGTGTGCCTCTTGAAGTTGTACTCGCACCTGAATCTTTTTTCACAAACGCTGCAGCTGAAGGGTTTCTCCCCCGTGTGCAGCCTCCTGTGGGTCTTCAGATGCGCCTCTCGCCTGAACGTCTGGCCACAGACGTCGCAGGAATGCGGCTTCTTCGCGGCGTGCTGCTGCATGTGACGCCTGGCGTGCTCCTCCCGGCCGAATCTTTTCTGACAGACGTCGCAGCCGAACGGGCGCTCGGCTGCGTGGGCGCTCGCGTGGCTCTGCAGGTCCTCCGCCCGGGAGAAGCTCTCACAGCACACATCGCAGAGGAAGGACTTCTCTGCGTGGACTCTCGTGTGGTTCTCCAGGTTCGTCTTTTGGTGGAACTTTTCTCCACAAACCTCACAGCTGAACTTTTCCTCGTTGACGTGGAGCGTCATGTGTTTGCTGAGGTTCTTCAGATGCCTGAAACTGTTTTCACAGATGTCACAGTGAAACGGTTTCTCTCCTTTGTGGACCCTCACGTGCGTCCGAAGGTACTCGTTCGCTTCGAACTTCTGTCCACAAACGGCACAGGCAAACAGCTTCTCTCTGTGCACTCTGGCGTGTCTCTGCAGCGCCGCCCGCTGCTTGAAGCTTTTGCCGCACTCGTTGCAGCCGAAGGGTTTCTCTCCTGCGTGGACCCTCAGGTGCTCCGTCAGGTTGGCCTTTCGGTTGAACCTCTGACCGCAGAAATCGCAGCAGAACGCTTCCTCCCCTCCGTGGAGCTCCACGTGCCTCTGAAAATGTTGCTTTTCTTTGAATCTCTGTCCACATTCCTGACAGCCGAAGCCTCCCTCCTCCGGCTCGGCTCTCGCCGGCGAATCTTCTTTTGGTTTCACCTGGAAGCGGCTGGAGGTCATTTTGAGATGCTGAGTCATGTGTTTGTGAAGAGACGTCCTGTAGAGGTACTGTTTCCCACACTCTGAGCAGCTCAGGATGTTTCTGGCAGAGTTGAATCCGACATTAGTATTTACATCCTTTGCACTACTTTCACCTTTTTTAGTTTCGGGTCCAGAATCCGACAGAGGTTCCTGCCAATCACCCTCCTCACTGACTTCAGTCTCAGAGGAGTCTGAAGCCTTCTCATCAGTGTTTGGTTGTAAATGATGGTTTGGGTCGGGGTTCCTGGCTGGTTCTGCTCCATCAGCTTCTGTTTTCATGTGTTTAGCTGAGCTGCTGGTTGGAGGTTCTGTCTCTCTGCTGTCTTCAGCTTTAACCTGAAGAAGCTGTGAGGACTGAGGCTTCTCTTCATCTTCTTCACTCTTCACAGTAACAACAGTGAACGGGAACCTGCTGACGTCCGTCTCCTCCCGTCCATCCAGCTGCTCTTCCTCCGGACTGCTCCACAGTTCCTCCTCTTCCTCCTTTATGTGGAGCGGTTCTGGGTCCTGCTGGTCCGGACTGGAGCTCCAGGGAACCTCTTCTTTAATCACCACCAGCTGCTGAACATCTGCAGGTAACCCTGAAACATGACGACAAACATGTGGGTTTAGAACTGAGCAGGACTGATCCGTGTACCAGGATCCCTTTAAGGCAGTGATACTCACTATTTTTTTCACAAGAGCAACATCAAAATCAAGGGAAGAGCCACTTTTACGACAACATACTAAAGTCCCCTTTTGCAAATATGCATTTCTACAAATAAAACATCCCACAAAAAAAGAAACAACACAGCCAATACATTTTCAACTAGAAAGCTGCAAGCAGCTGTATGCGGGACCGAGATGTGTCTTAAGAGTAACCTGACCAAGTTTGAAGCGTTTAGCATTAAATCTGTAGGAGGAGTTCGGTCAATTGCGAGGTGTGGGAAAAAAAAGATGTTTCCAACCACCAGCAGGTGGTCCTATAGGTGGATGTCACTCGGATAATATGTACATGTTCAGGCTGGGTCCAGCATTCATCGTATGAAGTTTGGGACAGATTGGATAATGTATGTGGGAGTTATAAGCGACCTAATTTTTTGTGGCGAGTAATGGCGAGCCATCGAACTTTGAGGCGTCGCCACGGCCTTTAAGTTTTGAAAAAGTTTCCCCATGAATTTTTCCCCCCATGTCTTAAGAGTAACCTGGCCAAGTTTGAAGTCTGTAGCATTAAATCTGTAGGACAAGTTCGATCATATGCAATCGATCGGGCAAAAATGGACCAAAATGCACTTTCCATCCAAAATGGCCGCCTTCCTGTGGACGTGGGACCATGGCGGCATGAGACTTTTTTGTGCGTCTGAGTGTACCGAATTTTGTCGTCCCACGCAAAACTAAGCCCAATGCGGGGACCATTTTTAAGCATCGTAGGGGGCGCTACAGAGTCAATGAGCGACTCCCAAAAATATAAAGTTTAGATTCTTTCATGTTGTCGACTGGCAGGTGGCGCTCGCAAAATTTCAAGAGAATTCAAGAGTTTTCGAGCACCTTTTGCAAAAAATAAGTAGAATACGTAAAGAAGAATCCTTACAGATACAATAGAGTGCTTGCAGTTTCACTGCTCAGTCCCTAATTCAGACCACATTTACCGTAATACTGGGATGAGCGGAAGCTGGCGTGCATGTCCTTGACTTTCTTCATGTTGTATTTGTAGTTTGTTGTTGTAATCATAGTGAGACATTCAGCATGAGCATGGTTTTTGTGCTGGTTTTTGCCCTTTTTTAATCAAAAAACGATCCATTGTGCCTGCATCTCGCGCTGGCTAAAGGAGCTAGCATGCTCTGCGGTTTAAGCGGGCTGCGTTGCCAGGTTTAACAGTTCCCCCTTTAGGAAACACCATTAAACCTTAATTAATACTTAATAAAAATACTTAATACTACAAAAACGCAAACTTAATAAAAATACTTAATACTGTGCAGTATTCGCTGTGTGTTTTTTGAAAAAATGTATTGTTATAGTTACCATATTGTTATAAGCTACTATGCGAGTTCGAGCCACTAATTAAAGCCAGATGGAGCCGCGCTATGAGTATTTCTGCTTTAAGGTGAAACACTCACTGTTCACGATATGTTTCTCTGTTCTTACTAGGGGTGCAACGGATCAAAAATCTCACGGTTCGGATCGTTCCTCGGATCAGAGTCACGGATCGGATAATTTTTCGGATCAGCAGAAAATAAATAAAAATAAAAATAAAAATAGACAAGAAAAATAAACATGTTTTGTCTTTTTGTTTATTAACACTTTTAAATTATTAAATTGAAATATATAAAATCAACTTAAAGTGCACAATTAACATCTTCTTTTCAACATAATCAAAGAAAAACAACTTAAAGTGCAACATAAACACAGCGATAGCGTTTGTGATCGCTTTAGCCCGGTCGGATTGTGAAGGAAGGGGCTGCCTAAACACCGCGGTGATGAGCGGTTGTTCACCCGCTTTTGGTTTCACTCCTGTCAGTGAAACACCGGGGTGATGTCGCTGCAAATGCGTGGCCATGCTCGATGTGTTTCCACTGTTGTGCAAAAATGCTCCCAAACAAGGGATTTAAATGACGTGGGGCGTTCAAGCTCTTCTGTTCCTCCGCTCGCCATGACCACGCTGTGTTGCAGGTTAGGGGTTTTCTTTATGTTAGCTATCGCTATGTCAGCTACGTGCTATGTCTGTGTGGTAACCTAGGCGACAGGTTTGTGTGGCAGCGCGAGTATATGGAAACAGACGTAGCACTAGAGGCAGCAGTTATCGTTACAGTAGTCACCGAAGTCTAGCCTACTTTTAGTTCTCATGCCCACTGTTCTACATGTTGTACGCTGAGAACAATAAATCACAAACGAGCCATAGGACTGTTTGCTTATTGAAGAGGGAACTGTTGCAGACTTTTACCCAGAACGTGGAAAGTAGCTCTGTCCCTGGAACTAGCATAAATGGTAACGGCTGTGTGAGGACTGAACATGCGCACAATTTTTTTTTTCCATTAATCAATCCGCGGATCATGTGTGTGCCGAACCGAAATAATTGATCCGAACGGATCACGGATCAATGATGATCCGTTGCACCACTAGTTCTTACTCTACTTAGTTCCACATACTCACAGAAACTCTGTGTTGTTGTTCCTCTCAGTAAAGGCTTTCATCTGAATCAGTGTCTGATTTACATGCTGGTGATGAAGTGTCCAGCTGTGAGTCACTTACTGGGATCTGTGCCGTCTGGTGTCTGCTCCGGTTCTGATGTGGATGCTGCAGGTCTGGGGGGCTCCAGGCTGAGACCTCTGGGCTCGTCTGGTTGGAGGCTCCACCTTCGAGACATCTGCGAGTCTCCTCTTTACGATCCTTACGGGAAACTTTGGCCGTTTTTCTGGCTCGTTTGTCTGAAACTGTGATGGTCGAGATTTAGATATTAAATATTACATGACTTTAAATATCAGTAATTCACAATTCAATGTGGACACTTATCACAGAAAGGTCTGTTCTGTCATTGTGTCTTTGGGTTTCAGCAACTTCACGGAAGCTAAATATAATAAGAATGTAAGAATATTACAGAAGCCCAGAGCGAACGTGGTACGTATAAACTTTTTTCTGGTGATGCACGATATGACAAATTTCCACTGATACCAATAACCGATCAATTTCCGCTTCTTAGGGTCGATACCGATACAGATAACCGATATATCCATATTTTTATATTGAATATAATCTGCAGTTTGTTTAAGATGTAAAACTGATGTTTTACTTGCTCTGGCCTATCTATAACAGCAAACAAGTTTTTGGCTCTTCAAATGTTCATTTTTTTTCATGTCATAACAAAACATGTTGCCATTTTGCTATAAATAACAATAACAGAGCAAAAGTCACAACTCCACTTTTAGACAAAGTGCATGTTAGGTAAAGTGCAGCCCTTGGAATATTTAACTGAACAATAGGGTTTATCTGTAAAGTATTTTTCAAAAATAAAATATATGCATTGGCATTTGTCAACCTCAAAAATCAAAAATGTTATCTAATAAATAAAAGTGCAACCTCAAAAATAAGGTTGATTACCCACTAAAGCTCGACATAATCATTGTCAGGTTTTTACCCATTTTTACCTCCTTTCATTGGAAACCGAATAAAGTAGCCGGAGACGGCCGGCTGGACTGCAGCTCAGCAGGCGTTTACACCTCAGTGATCCTGCTGATGTAGTCGACTTCATCAGAGACCAGCTGAGGGGACCAGGCTGTCTCCATGGTTACCGAATGATGCACCAGAGGTGCCGTTATCGTTTTCTCTTATACCTGATTCCATTCTTCAAATGCTCGTCACACCAAAGACGCTCCACATTCCATGTTTGATTCATAGGCGACTTTATTCAGTTTTAAATGAAAGGGGGTAAAAATGGGTAAAAACCTTTGCCAGAAATACATATAAATGTAGTGATTATAATGTACATAATTCACCAACATCTACATAAGCAGCATATTTCACATTCTGTTCTTGTGATACTTGGTGGTCTTGGCCCCTTTAAGTGGCCGCAATGTTCAATGACGTTTTGTGTTTGGTTTTCGTCAGCCATTTTGGAATGTTTATTTATAGTAAAGAAGTGTGATAAATAGGGAAGCTCAGGACACTGATACTGAGAATCTGCTCCTCTATTATCACAGCATGTAAATCCTCTGGATGTGCCACTGCAGCAGGCCACGTTGTTAGGAATTAAAAAAAGTTATTATTCCAGTTTAATCTTTCCAACATGCATCTGTAAACTGGCTTCAAAGGGACCTCAGACGTAGTTTGGGACCTGCTGTTCAGGTTTACTGACACTCTTCAACCATCAGCTCCCTCATGGAGTCCAGCTGCTGCATCAGAGTGGACTTATGGAGTCTTTGAACGCACCACGAAGTCACTGCCACTGTTCTGTCGTTTTGTGCTACTTCTTCGATAAAAATGCTACCGCCCTGCATTAAACGATTGACGTGTCTATCGGTTCAAGCTACCCCATCAAAAAATGCTACTTTATGGTTTTCTACCTCTGCATATCAAATAAAGTAATAAAGTAAGTGTTTTTGTCTCTCATGTGTGTAATTATAAAAAAGTGTAATGAAATTGATTTATTTAAGAGGGTAGCATATTTTGATAGTCCAATAACACGCTGTCATATAATGCTCCCCCTTCTCAATGCATTCATGACAATGATGGAGCAGAGTCACCTAAATAAAGACGGAAGTGTCCCAAATACAAAAATCAAATGGTGAACGACACCCCATTTGTGCATGTTAAGCTAACTGCTTGTTGATACGATAAGTGTTTTATTACTTTGCATGTCTTCCAAAAGAGAAAATAATCAGGTAGCAAAACATTATGGGCGTGAAAACGAAACTTAGAAAATCGGCTCGGCGCATGCGCAAAACCACAAAGTAGCAATTCTCGACAACTAGGAGAAATCGACTGAACACCACCACTTAAAGTAGGATTAAATAATCAAGTAGTATTAAATCATCAAGTAGCATTAAATCAACAAATAGCGCCAGCCTGGAGACAGCAGTATCTTTTGGGTAAAAAAACAAACTCAAATCCTGTTTTTGGAGCAGAAATATTAACTTCCAACCCTGCTAACAGTCAGAAAAAGGTTTCCATGTTCTAGCTAACGCTATCAAACAGCTAGCTACAGTTCCACCGGTGGGTTAAATTACCTGTCCAGCAGAAAACAGACAACTTCGGCGTCTCCCTCAAAACATTTGTCCCTCATCGGTGACTTCCAGCCAGGAAAGGCCACACCGACGTGTCTCCGTGTTTTCTGCCGCCGTCTTTTCCGGGTTTGGTTCCGCTTCTTCAACGACGAGGATTCGCCCCCATCACCCTTTCTTCAGCTGCTCTGATCCTCTTTTTGTCCGAATATTTAATTACTGTCATTTTAGAGACATTTTCTAATCTGAAAATACAACAACGGTGAGCCGTAAGCGAGTCGGTCCGACCTTTATTTTGTTCCCCCAACTCAGAAAAAGGTTCCTAGCCCCATGAACGTTTCCTCTGAGATGCATAAAATCTTCTCTTCTTGAACTAAAATGATGCATAATTTCCCCAGTTCAGTGTGTGACATGATAAGCTGTACAGCTACAATACATCATAACAAACTGAACCCCCTTAAATACAGTTTGTGCATCTGAAATGCAACCAATGTGTCACATTTAAGTGTAGTTTTATTTAAAGACACAAATTTGCTTTGACTTAGGCTGTCTCATAATTTTGATTTAATATCTCATAATTTTGATTTAATATCTCATAATTTCAACTTAATATCTCATAATTTTGATTTAATATCTCATCATTTTGACGTAGAATCTCATTATTTTGACTTAATATCTCATAATTATGACTTAATATCTCATAATTATTAGATATTATTTCATAATTTTTACTTAATATCTCATAATTTCGATTTAATATCTCATAATTTCGACATTTCGACATAATGCATAATGCTATAAATCCTCTTAATTGTTTTATATTTTTCTTTTTTCCCCTCTTCTTTGATTGCTTTTAACTGTGTGTTTTAACTTTTATTCTATGTTTTTTTTATTCTCTTTAAATTGCTTGTTTTATGTTTTTTTAGGCCAGATCAGAGGTTATCGGCTCCGCCTTCGATCCCGGACGAGCCCCCAAATTGTAGAAGCCCCGATTTCAGCTGGCTTCCCCCGAGTTCGTTGATCGAAGTGTGAGCATAAAGGTCAAGACTCAGTCGAAGGTTTAGTTGGTTTATTGCAGAAGCTTCTGGAGATCACACAGTTACATGATATGCATTCTGTCCTGTTGCTAAGTGGGATCTGGGGACTTTTCCGTCCTTCTGAGTATATATTTCAGCATTTGCGTTATCAATTTTTAAGGTCTTCTGGCATAAAAGTCAGCCTAACAGGAAACAGGCCTTATATGTTTATTTACAGGAAACAGGCCTTATATGGTAGCAACGTCCGTCTAAGCTTGTAATCACACTGCCACACACACACATCGTAAAATGAATAGTTTTGATCTAATCTCACAATCCCCCTTTTGATCTCTATTTAAGAGATCAACACCCCGAAGGCACAAGAGTATGAAATGCACAAGCGAAAACTTTCACATCAGGAGTGTTTATCATGGTGGTAGAGACAGAACCTCTTCCCTAGAACAGTGCAACCCACCGTAACTCAACTGATCACAACTCTGCAATGAGCACAGGTCTTAAAAGACTTAACAGTTATCATAGGTCAATAAAAGTCACACAAAAGTCAATGCCAACTCACAGTGATTATATATGAATAGTATTGATATAATCTCACACTTCAAAATCTTGGCTGGTTCTCACATTAATGCTGATGAAGGATCTCCTGATTCCTTCTGCTCCTGGAAATGACAGTTTCTGAACACCTCAGAACAGACTTCCTCATTTGTTGGTCGGTTCAGAAAACAGCAGCAACATTTGATCTCTGAAACAAATCAAAGTCTGCGTAACTCCAGGATTATTTTCCCATTTCCAAAGTGATGAGATCTGAAAAGAGACTGTGATAAAGGAAGGTCTGCTGATTCCTCTGTTGGGCTCCATGAAGTGGAAGAGAAACAACAACATACAGACACACCAACACCAGGATCCGACTGATGATTAGAGCTCAGAGAAGTTTAGATTTTCATGTGGAGAAATATTTCTGTGAATCAAACTCCTCATCAGCAGTGATATCCTCCATGGCTGCACAGACACAGGAAACAGCAGCAAATAAACAGCAGAGCAGGAGAGACATCACAGCAACCAGCTGTCAGCAACAAGCTGACTAAACACATTTATTTCACTTTACACAAACTCTGCTGTGGATCCAGAATAATAAAACATCCTGATCCCAGCATAGAGCGGCTGAGTGAATGTGGTCTGGACTCTGTGGAGGAGAGTCATGGTTCCAGAGACGCTGTAGAAGGACAGAATACCTGCTCTGTGATCCAGGTACACTCCCACTCTGGAGGCCCGAGGACCTGAGATGGAGGTTTTCATCTTGTTGTACCTAAATGTATAACTGTCTGGGGAACAATGTAATGCCCAAGATTTGTCATTATATCCAAATCCACATTCAGTCCCTCTTCCTGCTCTGCTGATGTTCTCGTATGCGACTGCTACAATAACTCCTCCTCCTCTAATCTCCACCTCCCAGTAACAACGTCCAGTCAGACTCTCTCTGCTCAGGACCTGCTGAAATCCAGTGAATCTGTCTGGATGATCAGAATAAGACTGATGTTGTTTCATTAATGTCACTTTTCTGTTCCCCTCTGACAGTAACAGACGTGTGTTTACTGTGTTTGGATCCAGTGTGATTTCACCTGAATACCTTAAGAATCCAGCTCTGCTCTCTGGTTCTGGTTCTGGTTCTGGCTGTGGTTCTGGTTCTGGTTCTGGCTGTGACAGTAAAACATCCCCTTCAGCGACTCTCAGTGAGATGTTGGTCCATTCCTCTCTCAAGATGTCCTGTAGTATATCTCTGAGCTCTGACACAGCTGCTGTCACATCCTCAAAGTGCCTCAGAGGACGGATCTTGATGCTGGATGAGTGTGTAGCCCCCCTGAGTGCTGCCACTGAGGGGCAGCTGTGCAGAAACTGGCTGTGATCCTCTGTGTGTGAGAGCTGCTTCAGCTCAGCATCTTTCCTCTTCAGCTCAGTGATCTCCTGCTCCAGCTTCTCCTGAAGCTCTTTGACTCGACTCCCTTCGGCTTCATGCTGGGATCTGATCTGCTGCTTCACATCAGAGCTTCTTTTCTGGAGGAGACGGATCAGCTGGCTGAAGATCTTCTGGCTGTGCTCCTCTGTTTTATCAGCAGAGCGATGGATGGCCTCCAGCTGCTGCTGAAGCAGCTTCACATCTTTCTCTGCGTCCTGGATTCTCTGCTGGATCTGCTGCCGACTCCCCTCCAGCTCTCTCTGCCTCTCAGTCCTTTCTGCTGCAGCTGACACTGTGTCGTGGCCTTTATGTTCCTCCACAGAGCAGAGATAACAGATGCACTTCTGATCCGTACGGCAGAACATCTTCATCACCTCATCGTGATCAGAGCAGATGTTCTCCTGGAGCTTCTTGGAGGGCTCCACCAGCTTGTGTTTCCTTAATGGAGCTGAATCATAATGAGGCTGAAGGTGTTCCTCACAGTAAGAGGCCAGACAGGATAAACAGGACTTGGTGGCTTTCAGCTTCCTCCCAGAGCAGACATCACAGGCCACATCTTCAGCTCCAGCATAGCAGTGATCAGCAGGAGCAGCTTGGAGTCCAGTCTTCTTCAGCTGCTCCACTAAATCAGCTAACATGGTGTTTTTCCCCAGGACAGGCCTCGGTATGAAGGTTTTCCTGCACTGAGGGCAGCTGTGGATTCCCTTCTGATCCTCTCCATCCCAGTGGCCTTTAATACAGCTCATGCAGTAGCTGTGTCCACAGGAAATAGTCACCGGATCCTTCAGCAGATCCAGGCAGATCGAACAGGAGAAGCTTTCTCGGTCCAGCTGAACTCCTTTCTGAGCCATTTCTCCTTTCAGATCAGCGACTCAGTGAGTTTCACTTCCTGAAAGCTGAAACTTATCTGAGCTCTGAGAACAGAACCGGTTGGTTCACATTCTGTCGGTTACACCCATCGTGAGCTGCAGATCTGAAGGGGAGGGAACAAGGGCCGTTTCTCCATACCCAAGTACGCAGGAGGAGGAGAAACTTCAGACAATATCCAGTAAGTAATAAAAACTGGGTGGTTTTATTTATCATAAAGACATAAAAACAGGTCAAAGTCCAGCTTACTGTGTGGTTTGCTCAGAGACATTTCAGAGAATGAACTGATAAACTTTTCTGAGATGATTAACAGGGCAGAGAACAGAGCCGATGGGTTCCCCTCCTGTTGGTTACAAGGAGATATGTGGGCAGAGGGTTATAAGTTTTATAAGGTTATAACCCTAACCCTGCTGTGTGTGAGAGCAGGAAGTGAGTCGAAGCTGTTTCACAGCAGTCTTTATGGTTAGAATACGGGTCAATAGCTGGGTTTCAGTTACGTCATCACGGGATCGCGCAAATTTAAGTTGGTGGGCTGGACGCTTGACTACAGCATAGCAACAACATGGAGAATATGGAGATGAGTGAATGTTGTAGTGGTTTGGAGCCGGCATATAGGGAAAGGTATTTGGCCTTAGTAGGGAAATACATCGGGCGTGACCCATACTTAATGAAAATGTCTGAATTTTCGATTTGCCGAATATAGAGGCTGTGGACATAACGAGCTACCTGGTTCTCCAGACTTCTTACTACACCAAGCAACAGATGAAGGCCCACAAAAGTTTGGAGGCATACAACTATTACCACAGCGGATGGATCAGCAAACTCGGAGTAAAAACGTCTACAGAATGATTGTGTTTTGGTGTTCGCCAGGGTAAGTTTGTTTTCTGTGTTGTTTATGGTGCATTATCCCAATGGAAAATGCAGTGTGTAGTGCAGGGCTGGGCAGTAAAGCAGAACGTAAAATGTTGAATGCCGAGCTGTGAATGTTGGCACTCAAATAACGATCAAAAACGTTTATGTTTTGATAAAATGCCGAGATCCAAATATCCAAATACTGACGTCGGAGCCCAGTCCACTGACTCAGTAGCCAACAACGCGCTGGGGCAGCCTTCAAAACAAAGCCCAAACGTAGCCCGTATTACATTACTGTTGATTGGCATTTAACAACATAATACTTTACTGCACTACTACAAAACAGTTAGATTTCGCACATACCTTTCACGAAGTGGTCACCGCAGACACGAGCATTTGCAGATTCAGCTCCTCCAGTCTGTAAACGTGTCAGCAAGGGTGGGTGTGAGGAGAAGGATGCGGATGCAGACTTCTTGGAAACTTAAAACTTAATTTATTTTCTCAAAAAAAAGGTTTTAACAGAAAACGCGGCCGAGCTGGATATCAAAAAACTTAACATGACTGTGAACAAGACTGTGACTGACAAACAAACAAAAGACTTGACTTGACTTGACATGAATAAATTCGTGGCTTACTTTGACATGGACCATCGATGATGGGAAAGAATCTGACAAGGAGCATGAAAAGACCTGGGGACTAAATACTGTGGTGATTGATTGGGGATAGAGTGCAGCTGATGGGGAAAACACAGGTGAGGGACGTGAGGCTGATGGCAGGGCAGGAGAGGGTGGCATGACATGAAACTAAACACAAGACCTGAACCTAAAACATGAGAAAAGAACTAAACTAAGACATGAACTAAAAACCAAACATGACGTAAAACATAGTCCCATGACAGAGCCCCCCCTCAAGGGGTGGATCCCAGACGACCCTAAAAAAAAAAATCTGAGGGTGGGAGGGAGGGGCTCGAACAGACATCCGGCGGCGTGTCTGCAGTGGCCAACCAGGCATGCAGCTGGTACCGGCTTTGGGCGGCAGGAGACGGTGGTCTGGCGGACGCCCAGACCTCTGACGGCGTGGCAGGAACAGGCTGTGGTCTGGCGGACGCCCAGACCTCTGACGGCGTGGCAGGAACAGGCTGTGGTCTGGCGGACGCCCAGACCTCTGACAGCGTGGCAGGAACAGGCGGTGGTCTGGCGGACGCCCAGACCTCAGACGGCGTGGCAGGAGGAGGCGGTGATCTGGCGGGCGGCCAGACTTCTGGAGATGTGGCAGAGGCGGAGCCGGAGACCTTCCGGCGGGCGGCCAGAACTCCGACGACGGGGGTAGCCCCCCCCTTAAGGGATGGATCCCAGACATCCCAATAATCTGGGGGTGGGAGGGAGGTGCTTGAAACTTTGAGTACATGGGCCAGGGCCCCATGGGCTCTGAGGCTAAGTCTGTGGCAAGGTTGGGCACCGCAGCCTCTGTGGCTGTGGCAAGCTCGGGCCCCGCGGCCTCTGTGGCTGTGGCAAGCTCGGGCCCCGCGGCCTCTGTGGCTGTGGCAAGCTCGGGCCCCGCGGCCTCTGTGGCTGTGGCAAGCTCGGGCCCCGCGGCCTCTGTGGAAAGCTCGGGCCCCGCGGCCTCTGTGGAAAGCTCGGGCCCCGCGGCCTCTGTGGCTGAGGCCAGCTCTGGGATGGCTGGGTCGCTGGACACTGTGGCTGGGTCCAGCTCAGGCTGTGGGTCCTGGGACGCTGGAGATGAGGTGACCGGGGAGACGAGGGAGGAGGTGTACAGTGCTGCCACCTTTTCAGGTGCCATGCCAAAAATGGCCATCATGGCAGCATGCTGTACACCTCGTGCCTCCTCCCTGATGTGGGACACATCCAGCGCCCAGGTTTGGAGTGGCCTCTGTGATAAACAGTCCAGCACTTTATTTGCCACCTCCAACTTCCTCCACTCGTCGTTCTCCAGCCCCACGGAGAAGAGGGCACCGACCAGCTCCCAAAAGGAGTCTGCCGCATCCATTTGTGGTCAGATTCTTCTGCCAGCAAGGGTGGGTGTGAGGAGAAGGATGCGGATGCAGACTTCTTGGAAACTTAAAACTTAATTTATTTTCTCAAAAAAAGGTTTTAACAGAAAACGAGGCCGAGCCGGATATCAAAAAACTAGTGATGTTACCTCCAACACCGAAGCTCCGAAGCACGCTTCAAACTGGACAGGGTAGTTATAGTGAAGCAGTGGGCCGGAGCTTGCTTCATGTGACGTCACTGATGACGTTTGAACCACTTCACTGCTTCATTCAGACCGAGTCAGCTGACTGCTTCGAGTTGATGTGCGGAGCTTTGAACATTTGCCGCGATTCAGTGTATTCAAGATGGCTGAAGCCCCGGTTCATGTCCCCGTTCTACACGTATTATACGTTACGAACAGCTCTCGTTTTTTGATATTCGGAGTTTTGGATTATTCTCTCATGGAGCAACCATCGAGGAAGCGTTCTAAAGTGTGGGAATATTTCGACCCAAACAGTTCCTTCAGTACACCAGCCTCCTCTGTTCCCTGTGACAGAGTATTTTCCAAAGCTGGAGAAATTGACTAAAAAAAAAAAAAAAAACGTTTGAGCCCTTCTACTGAGCAAAAACTGTTTTTCTTGAATAAAAACACCTGAGGTAACACAAGCACCCTGTTTATTACACCAAGCACACTCCCAAAGAAAATATGACAAACCAAAAATTTCACATTGTTTTTAAATTATTATTCCATCCATCCATCCATCCATCCATCATCTTCCACTTCTCCGGGGGTCGGGTCGCGGGGGCAGCAGCCTGAGCAGAGAAACCCAGACGTCCCTGTCCCCGGCCACTTCCTCCAGCTCTTCTGGGGGGGACCCCGAGGCGTTCCCCTGCCAGAGATCCAACGTGTCCGGGGTCTTCCCCGGGGTCTCCTCCCAGTGGGACGTGTCTCACCAGGCGTCCAGGAGGCATCCTAACCAGATGCCCGAGCCACCTGATCTGACTCCTCTTGATGCGGAGGAGCAGCGGTTCTACTCCGAGCCCCTCCCGGATGACCGAGCTTCTCACCCTATCCACCTACTGTCCTGGCGGTGAATCGCCATGCAGCACACGCAACCGCCGACAAAGCAAAATGAAGTATAAACGTCTCGAGCCATTAACATATGCGCAAGACGCAAGCGCAAGGGCAGTTAAAAGAGGTATAACTCAGCCTTAAGGGAGAGCCAGACATCCTGCGGAGGAAACTCATTTCGGCCGCTTGTATTCGCGATCTCGTTCTTTCGGTCACTACCCACAGCTCGTGACCATATAGGTGAGGGTAGGAACGTAGATTGACCGGTAAATGGAGAGCTTCTCCTTCTGGCTCAGCTGATGGCGCACCAATCCGCCTGTCAACCTCCTGCTCCATTCGTCCCTCACTCTGAACAAGACCCCGAGATACTTAAACTCCTCCACTTGGGGAAGGGTCTCATTCCCGACCCGGAGACGGCAAATTATTATTTCATGGGTAAATTAATCAATCTTTAATGAGGTACTACAAACCCATATGTACAATACACATACATACGTGTTATTATAGTGTTATTATAAGCATCACATTCGCAGGGCTTCTTATGGTGCAACAATCGCTACGCCAGTAGATGTCACCCAAGGGAATTGAATGAAGCTTCGAGTAGTGAACCACTTTATGACACAATGGTTTAAAATGATTCAATGCTTCAAAAAGCCTCGTTTTGCCATCACTACAAAAAACTTAACATGACTGCGAACAAGACTGTGACTGACAAACAAACAAAAGACTTGACTTGACATGACATGAATAAATACGTGGCTTACTTTGACATGGACCATCGATGATGGGAAAGAATCTGACAAGGAGCATGAAAAGACCTGGGGACTAAATACTGTGGTGATTGATTAGGGATTGAGTGCAGCTGATGGGGAAAACACAGGTGAGGGACGTGAGGCTGATGGCAGGGCAGGATAGGGTGGCATGACATGAAACTAAACACAAGACCTGAACCTAAAACATGAGAAAAGAACTAAACTAAGACATGAACTAAAAACCAAACATGACGTAAATCATAGTCCCATGACAAAACGTAGGTTAGCTATCCACTTTTGGCGGCGTTGTTCTGTGAGTTTTTTCCATTTCTCACCTCTACCTTAGGTACTCGATAGTAACCCTTTCCCTTCTCTCGGTTAGACCGATTGCAACATCCAAAAACGGCACAAAACTGAGGCATTTTGGGCATAAAAGTGGCAGACAAAACGCAGTGTTTTCAATGGGCTCCAGTTGCCCACCACTTGGGTTATAGCGCTTAGAAAATACGGAAGTGACGTCAAGTGAAACCCAGCTATTCTTCTTTTAATCCCTTTGCAAAGAAACTGAGCTTCACTTTCACAGTGAATCATGATGTTAAAGCTCCAGTTCCTCGTCAGCTTCTTTCCTCACAGAACTTTAAATAAAGCAGACGAGCTTCTCCTGAAATGATGGAATCAGCTGCTGCACATGAATCCAACATGTTGCTGCTTTGGATCCTAAACTGCACTCGACATAAATGCAGCAGAGTTTTGAGGCTGAAACATCAGGAAGAACATTTAGAAACTCTTTGTCCCTCTGATTGATGTCATCCTTTTACTTTGGTGTTGATGCACCAAGTGGCAGCACATTCTTAACATGAACTTGTAAGTTTTCCTCCTGAGACTGAAGATTAAAATCATATCCTGAGCAAACACACGTCAAAGCTAAATGTATATTTATATGAAGGCTGGTTTCATATCACATCAGCTTCAAACTGAGCTGATGAGACGCTTTCAGGATGTTTTCTTCTGAAACTCCTCTAAAGGAGCTCAGAAACTGCATTTAAAGGAGACATATTTTACCTATTTAAACAAGTTATAATTGGTCTATGGTCTATACAAAACATGTTCATGAATTTCTTTGCACAAAATCACTCTCACATAAAGAGATTTCACCAGCTCTATTTTTGCCATTTTCAGTCTCTCCCAAATTGAGCCGTTTAAAGAGCCCTGTCACTTTTATGCAAATAAGCTGTTGCTGGCCACGCCCCGTCCCTCTCATGAGAAGCCTCCGGCTGCGTGTACTGTTTACCCTTTTGTTTTGAGGGTCCAAAAGGTACATATATGTACTCAAGTGGTAAAAGGTACATATATGTGCCTTTTTTTCTACATGCTGGGGTACAATAGACAGTCTGTGTTAGGCTACTTCAGTATAAGGGTACAAAACTATACTTTGTTTTCAGTGCAGAGCTTCTGCAGTCTCCAGCCTGACTCACCTGTGGTGCGTTTCTGGAGACTGCAGACCTGTGTCCAGCAGCAGCAGTCTAAACAGTCTCTGCCGGTGATACCTCCGCGCAGCAGCGCAAGGTCCCGCTGAGCTGAAGGCGAACCTCGATCCCCCGGCAGGCTTCCACATGTTTTCTCAACAGCGAGACCTCGCGCTGCTGTCGCGCGGTCACCTGTCTGCTGGTCCTCTGCCACTCGAGCGGCCCGCCGCGGAGGAGCGCTCCCCCCTCGGCCCTGGTGGAGCAGCTCACACAGGCTGACCTGTTCGTGGCTGTGAAAACCACCGGGAGGTATCACCGGCAGAGACTGGAGCTGCTGCTGAACACTCTCCAGAAACGCACCACAGGTGCAGCCAACAACACAACACTTCATGTGTGATTTTCCTTTCGTAGCCATTGCGCTCCTATGCTCGATGCTCGATACACGATGGCGGATCTTCAACTAATGTAGAGGGTGGGGAGTGGATGGGGACTCGACAGGTATATGCAAATTCCCCTATTGTGACGTCACAATAGGGGAGCCATCCAAATGGCTCACAGCAGCATTTTTTTCTTGACACCAAAGTCTTTCTACTGACCTACAGAAAATGGATGGATGGGTTTTTTTCACGCTTGGAGTGTTTAAAGGAACAGTAGAGACCCAAATATGAACACAAAGACCTGCAAAAAGTGAATTTTGCATAATATGTCCCCTTTAACTGAAATATCAAAGAAAGGAGGGAAACAGGAAGAAACGAGGACTCATCCACGAGTCTCAACCAGCCCAGTTTCATTTCAAGCTTCCTCCGGCAGAGACTATCTGTGGGGATAGAAAAACAACCATCCTGTCAAAATAAGATAAAAATGTTGATAAACTCTGACAAAATGAAGCCCGAAGCACCTGAATGCAACAGCAGACCACAGGTGGTGCGTTCAGGTTACAGAATCCTGCGCAGACTCAGAAGAGAGGTTGCTGCAGACAGGTTTGCTTGTCTGAGAAATAATTACATGTTGTTGTTTTTTTTTTTTTTTATTATTATTATTATTTATTTATTTTATTTTTTTGGCTTTTTATGCCTTTAATGGACAGGACAGTTGGAGAGAGACAGGAAGCAGCACAGTGGTTATTACATTAAAATCATTTTATTTGATATCCTTAACATGAACATAAAATTCTCAGGCTTTCTCTCTTTTTTTTTAACCTCAGTTGAATTCAACCAAAGAATAAAAAAACATTTTCTTGAAATGTAAATAATTAACCAAAATAGTATAAATACTAAATCAATAATAATCTTCCTTTGTTATCCAACTTAAACAAATAACATTTCTCTTTTTTTTTAAGAATACATGAACATAACTCATTTCTCTCTCTTTTTAAGAATACATTAACAGGCCTAACTCATGTAACATTCATCACAAAACTGGAGTCTCCTTCATAAACAGTCCTCCATAAAAGTGCTTTTTAATTGTTGATATCTGAAACAAAACCTTTATCAAAATACTCACTACTGTAGTATAATCTGGTCTTTAGTGAGACACTTGAGCTTTGCTAGATCTGGGGACATCTTCTTTAAAATTGTATTAAATAAATAGCATATTAGTAAATTCCACAGCAGACATTATTTTGTCCACATATTACGAGCTTGGGACTAAACACTTTTGTGTGACGCCTAAAAAAAGAGCTTATGAGGACATTTTGTCCTGACTGACAGGCGCTCAGGGGAATGTCTGAGGGTTCAGAGCTGGTTTTAGATTTCAGGTTTTTGATTACGGTTAGATGTTTAGTGGCTCGGCCTGGAAATGCTTCCCATCAAAGAATGTCCTCAGAGAAAAAGAAAAAGAAAATATCTTTGTGTGTGTGTGCAGTTCAGCCTGGACGTGCTGGTGGAGATGGGTCACCGTGAGCTGAAGGAGGTCGGCATCAACGCCTACGGACAAGATCATCAAAGGAGTGGAGAGGCTCATCAGCGGACCGCAAAGTGAGGACACACTTCATCACATGCAATCACACACACTAAACTCTGTCCTGCTGCAGCTGATTTTACAGGCCTCCATTAAATAAATTGTCATGTAAACATTCGATGTCTTAAAACTGAAAAGAACTCTTCAGCAAAAAAATCACCTCAATTATGAATCAACGTGAAGATGTGGGGCGCTGAGTGTTGTCCACAAGTGCACGACAAGAGTCTCAAATCAGCAGAATCTCAAATTGTACTCGAGTAAAAGTACTGTTACTTCAGAATAATATGACTCAAGTAAAAGTAAAAAGTATTCATCCAAATAATTACTTGAGTAAGAGTAAAAAAGGTGAAAAAACTACTCAAGTACTGAGTAACTGTTGAGTAACGTCTGATTTATTTGTTAACACAAGCATTCAATCAGACAGACAAAAATACTAAATAATCATCTTTAGGCCAATTAGAGTTCATCCAATTGATCAAATAAATTAAAATGAATTAATTAATTACAAAATAGCTTAAATTAAAAATAATCCAGGTAAATTCAAGAACTTCATTAAAAAATAAAGAGACTTAGGAAATGTTTAAAACATATGTAACCCATATGTAACCTAAAAAACAAACATTCACCTATCCATGGGGGGAAAAACGAGTTTAGGAAACTTAGCGCTACATGTTTCCTCAAGTTAGATGTTGAGTTTCTGCTGAAATGTGCGTTTGTTTTGGTTGACACAGAAGACACATAATGCAGCTGCTGTTTCTCACTCTTTGTAAGGTAAACATGCTTTCAGTATGAGGCCTCGTCTGCGTCTTCATTTCCCACCGTTGGTTCTGACATTTTTCATCTGTTTCTTTCTTTGTTTCTACCTAGTGACGACAGAGGTGCAACGTTTCAGTGTGTAGTTCCAGAGAGAGGTAAACAATGGCTGCGCCCAGCGAACAGTCTTTAGATTTGGCTTTGGCAGCGACTCTAGAAGATTTAAATATACATTTTTCATTGCGAGACGAACAGATAGCTAGCCAGCAAAGTCTACCAAGACAACCTTTTGGGACTTGTGGTGGATGAAGTTCACCTCACATACAATTGTTTGTTTTTCTTTCTGTCTTCATAACCCTCATATTCTTTTTGCAAAAACGGCAACTGTCGTTTAGTTCCATTCTTCCACATTATTCGCGTACAGTTTCTACATTAACAGATTGGAGTGCTGGTCTTGAAAACACAGGCAAAGTCGAAAAGAAAAATAATATTCTTTCCTCTCTGACATTAGACTACACTCCACCATGTACTTTCCGTCGCGCTGACTACGTAATCCTTCTTCATCGCTCTGATTGGTTGTTGCGCCATCCTATCACGTGGCGTTGAGTGCAGAGGAAACTTAACAGACAACCGTTTATCCCGCCCACACTGCTATCCAGCTTCACCAGACCCCTCTACAGCTTTTCGCTGTAGAGGGGTCTGGCTTGCTAGGCTACGGACTACCTTCATCAACACCAAAACGAGGCTGGAACTCTGCTCACAGGACGCAGCAGGGGGTAAGAAGATGTTCAGAAATGATGTTGCTGATATGGGATGTCATACAGCTTCATGTCAAAAGAGGCGAACTGTCCCTTTAAGGTACTGCTGCAGTTAAAGAAACAAAAGGGAAACAAACCGTAACCATACCAGCCCATCACACCCACTGCAGACATCACGTCTGGAGCTCATAAAGCAGCAGATGACACGCGGTCATCGTTGGCGTGCACAGCTGGTGCTCAGACGGACCCACGGCGCTCAGAAGTGCTACTTGACAGTGTGGCATAAACAGAAGTCCACTCAAGTAATCAGTGATGTTACAAGGGTGTGAAATTACATGCGGAGGTTGTCTTTAAAGCTAATATCTGGAGAGCAGCAGGACTGGAGTGATGAAGAGGAGCTGGAGGCTGTTGGACGGAGAAGATTCTCATTGGCTGAGGAGGACGCCACGCCTGCTGCCTGCAGCTCTGCAGAAGGGGAAGGTCGAATATCCAAAAGGGTCCTCATTAATCAGGGAGCGTTTTGTTAGATTATCACCAATCTGTCCAACAGGATGAAGTCAGAGCGTCCCCACCCTCAGCTTTCAGGTTTCACCAACAGACTGAGGAGCCGACGGGTTTAAAAGATGTTTTATTTCCTCTAACAGACATAAAGGGCGACGGACCAACCCAAGAGATGGATTTACAAGGTTTCCACCCAGCAGCAACACCATGTTTCAGAATAAATAACAAATAGATAATAAACAAATGACAAATAAATAAATAAATAAATAAATGATAAATAATCAATAAATAATCAATAATCAATAATAAATAATAAATAAATAAATAAATAAATAAATAAATAAATGTGTCTCTGGACCCGGCTGGTTCCGTCTGCTGCTTCACTCCTCTCTGATGAAGATTCGATCAAACTGATGTTTCCTGATGTTTCTGCAGACCTTTGACTTACTTGGTGCTCTGATGACTTTTTTCCTTTAAATCTGACCCGGATGACTCTAACAGGACATTACTGTGTGAGAAAAGGAACCAACCTGAACTGAATTAAAGCCGATGAATCATTCAATTCAATTCAAAATTCAAAATTTATTTCTATAGCACATTAAAACAACCTCAGCCGACCAAAGTGCTTGATTAGCATTAGTTTTTTAGACTTAGAATTGGGTCGAGTGTTTCAATCATCATATTTATTCTGTTCAAGATCATTTGATACGTGTCTATTTACACCGAAAAAGAAATGTAGCTACTTTTAAATAGATATATTTAACAATAAATAAAACAGAATTAAAAGTGTGGCGTCCTTACAACAGATCTAATGTACGTTATCATGCTACCAAAGGCATTTCAATCAATAAACTGGGCAATAATTTGTTCGAATGTATCCTTTGACCGCCGTCACGTCTTCATCTTGTTGTTCAGTGTGATGCTGTTAAGAATTATAAGGTTTTTAATATAATCAAATAAAAATCAAATCAAAGTTATTTGTAGCACATTTCCTGAACAAAACAATTCAAAGTGCTTTACATAAAATAAAAGCATTGCAGCAGGGAGTGTAAGAAGCATTAAAAATACATAAAAGAATATAAAGAGAAACAAATAAAATCATTTAAATGAATTTAAAAACCAGCAACAGTGCAGATAAGTTCAAAGATATCGTGCAGATTTCATGACCTGAGTCCTTGGATCTAAGAGCTCTGCTGGCTTTATATTCTCTGAACATATCACAGATTGTAAACCATCAGCAGGCTTTTAAAATCTATTCTGTGCCTGACTGGAAGCCAGAGTAAAGATTTTAAAGCTGCTGTGATGTGTTCAGATCTCTTAGTTAAAACTCTTTTCTTTCTTCCGTTCTCCCCACAGGAGCACGAGAGCTCAAGGACTTCACACTCCTAACACCTGTGTTTGGGCTTTTTCTGTTGAAGTTTTGCTGACTGTCAGTGAACGCGTACCCAGAGTACCTGATCAGCTACCAGATAATGAAGCCCGGGGCAGCAGCTGATGGAGGAGGGATCAGTTCAACTGTTGCTTCACTAACTGCATGCACAAAGAAGAAGTCTGATCATACAGTGTTCACATCAAGGTTTTTATCAGGTGCCTGGTTTTTTGGTATTTTTTACTAGGGCTGGGCGAGTTAACTCGTTATTATCGCGTTAACTCATTGATTATTTAATCAATGAGTTAAGTATAAGTATTTTATCGTGCATTAACGCAGGTTTTATTATTTATTTTATAATTGTAAAAGTCTGTTGCTCACATGCTTTTATTTTGTAAAAGTCTGTCGCTCACAGGCTTTTATTTTGTAAAAGTCTGTTGCTCACATGCTTTTATTTTGTAAAAGTCTGTCGCTCACAGGCTTTTATTTTGTAAAAGTCTGTTGCTCACTGGCTTTTATTTTGTAAAAGTGTGTTGCTCACAGGCTTTTATTATTGTAAAAGTATGTCGCTCACAGGCTTTTATTTTATAAAAGTCTGTTGCTCACAGGCTTTTATTTTGTAAAAGTCTGTTGCTCACAGGCTTTTATTTTGTAAAAATCTGTTGCTCACAGGCTTTTATTTTATAAAAGTCTGTTGCTCACAGGCTTTTATTTTGTAAAAGTCTGTTGCTCACAGGCTTTTATTTTGTAAAAGTCTGTTGCTCACAGGCTTTTATTTTGTAAAAGTCTGTTGCTCAGAGGCTTTTATTCTGTAAAAGTCTGTTGCTCACATGCTTTTATTTTGTAAAAGTCTGTTGCTCACAGGCTTTTATTTTGTAAAAGTCTGCTGCTGTCTGCTGTGGAACAGGAAAAGAAAGTAATCGGCGGATCCACCAAACATGGAGAAGGGTACGGAACTTTTACTCGGCCATTTTCATTTTAAAGTTCTTCCAGACGGCGGAGTCGACAGAACCAAAGTCATCTGTAAACACTGCCAAGTTGAATTGTCTTCTCAGCGTAGTAGTTCCAGTCTAAAATATCACTTAAAGGCAAAACACACAACTGATAGCAGCAAGTCATTCAAGGAAACAGACAGTGGAGCGAGGCTTCTACATAAAAACTACAGAAAGATGCTGATGTTAAAAGTGTGTTTGCACAACAAATGTTATGGCACTTTCATTCATATGGCAGCACATTTAAAATAAAGCTAAATGCTAAAAGCTACACACTACTTTTGGATTCATTTTTGGATTCTGCGTACAAACGCGATTAATCGTGATTAATCAGGGAAATCATGTGATTAATTAGATTTAATCGTTGCCCAGCCCTAGTTTTTTTTTACTGTTATTTTTTGTTTTGTGCACTTTGTTAACTATGAGCTGTGCCATGATGTGACTGTTGATTTTACAAACTGATGTGTTCGAACAGTCACAGAGTGTCTGTAGAGTGAAGAGAGACGGATACGATCGGTGCCTGCAGGTTGTTTTCTGCTTCTAAAGTTACCGAAAGGATCTAAGTGAAATAACTGATCAGTGAACACGCCGATGCTAAAGAGCGAGCGGCTGCTTTTACCTGGAAAACGCTGCCAAAAACAGCTGTGTCGCCCCAACAAGGTCAATCATCCATCTGAAATGATACAAATGTTTCGTGTTTATTCACTTTTTGTACATGCATGTTGGTTTGTTAAAGTTTATAAAGTGAGAAGTGTCTCTCTGTCGGCTTCTGACTCAGTTTATTTTCTCTTTAGAGGCTTTTACTTTTGATCGATTGGTGCTATGAAGATCAGACAGTTACAAGATAGAGAACTGAGCAAAAACCTTCAGTCAGTTCTTTGTGTTTTCTTCCAAGCTGCCAGACTTTCTTGTCATCGTTTAAAGTTGTCAAGAGAAATAGTTCTCCAGGCTTTCTTTGGACATCTTCTGCTGCTAATTTGAGGAGATCTGGATCAGTGGAGGACAAAAGGAAGAAGCGACGGGCCTGAAAAACCATTTGTGGACGCAGCGATGAAATGTGTTGATGGAAAATTAGTTTCCGTGGAGTTCCAGAGCCAAAACAGAGTTTTCCACCACAGAGTCATGCCCCTCAGAGCTCTCTGAGGGCCCGAACATCTCCAACATTCAGTTTTTCACCTCAGCAAGGATCTCAGAGAAGCAACTGTTGCTGCCCATCAATCTGGGAAGGGTTATAAGGCCATTTCAAAGAGTAAGAAGACATCATGGAGGAATATCCCAACTGTTATTTGGCGAAAAACGGAGTTCATAATCCAACTATAAATTAAATCCTATTAGAAGTCATATTAGAATCAACATGAATGCTTTTTGACTGTGGAAGGAATGATACAGGCAACAGTACGTAACTCCTAGTGACTGAAGTAAGCTCCAGCTTTTAATGTATGTTTAAATAAATTCAGTTCAGCTTTACTTCTGTAGCGCCAAATCCCAACAAATGTCATCTCAAGGCTCAACTGAATTTTACAGATACAGTCCAAGAGAAGTAGCACTCACTTTGGCTGTATTCGAAACCGCCTACTACATACGACATACTACATACTACATACTCATCGATCAGACAGTATGCAGAGTGTTTACCCACAATGCATTTCGCTCCTGCCCGAGCCGAAATCAGACGGCCTGAAGCTGATTTCTCTTAAGCTCTAAACTCTGTAAACTTTAGCAACATTTGAAACATTTTCAGGTGAGAAAGTAGTCGTTTAGATCCCCAACGTGTTGAAAACCTGACAAAATACTGGCTGTTTACAATTTTGTTCCCACGAATTCGGCGCTACTAAAGCTAGCCGCAGTGAGCAACGCACTTCCGGTTATTTTCACAAAATAAAACACCCATTGCCTTTTATCATAGGGAAAGCCATTACCATACAATTGGTGCTTTTGTTTTGAAAACAGGAAGTGAACCTACCCTCGTTGTAGCTAGCTTGAAACTGCCGTTTTGACAGGAAATGACGATCGGCGACGTCACGTTACGTTGCATCTTGGGTAGTTTGAGTATGAGTAGTAACCTCATGATGCATACCCAACATTTCAGAGAATCTAGTATGCATCCGGGAACTTAAAAAAAGTTAAAGTTAGTGGGAGTAGTAGGAGTAGTAGGAGAAGTAGGCGGTTTCGAACACAGCCTTTGTCTCAGGTGGCCCGTATAAACTGGCGTAAGTGGGAGCTCAGGAATGTTCTCTCTCTCTCGTTTCGTTTTTTTTTATTGGCGGTTGGCAAACAACTTAAGGAAGCATTACCGCCACCAACTGGTAAGGAGTGTGGATCACATGACATATATATACCCATACATACACATACACATACACATATACACCCTTATATCTACATATGCCTGCACATTTACATAGCCCCTACTCATATACACTCATTTATATACTCTTACATATTTACATATACTAAATTCTATTATACAACCTACACTGTTTTAAATAATAAAAAAATAACTTGATATCCTCTGTTTCCTGATTCTTTTTGCAATAAATCTACTATATCCAATTTCATTTTCATCCTACTAAGATTTCTAGTTAAATTATTTCTCTGAGCCTGATAATTCCTTCAATATAAAATAACATGTTCAATTGCCTCATCTTCCCCACACTCACATTCCCCTGACTGATGTTTTCCTATCATGTATAGATTTTTACTCAATCCATTATGTCCAATTCTAAGTCTTGTTATAATCTTGTTATAGTCTCTTCTCTCCTACTTCTTTCTGATCTTCTCATTTTCCCTATTTTCCTTTGTATTTTATACAACCAACGTCCTTTTCTTTCTTCCTCCCATAACTTTTGCCATCTCAGGAATGTTCTTCTTCTTCTTCTTTGGTTTTTAATGGCAGCTGGCATCCTTGTAGTTGCATTTGCCACCATCTACTGGACTCTACCTCTTACTCCTATCTAAATTCTTTTCTCAGGAATGTTTGAGCCAAGAGATTTAATTGAATGCAGCGTGAATTGACTGGGTCCCAGGTGAGATTAATCAGGCTAATTAGAGCAGGTGGAGCATCAATATAAGGTCAACTGCAGCCTCATGGCAGTTACAGCACAAATCTTCGCAGTGATTACCAGACGACAGGCTTTCACTGAATCTACTTGAGGCTAGTTTGTGCTGTTCGGCCTTCTCAACAATTCACAATGGAGATTCTGGGTGTCATGAGGTGAGTTTCCATGTTAGCTGCTTTCGCTGTTAGATTGTATGTTTACTACTTTTATCTATTTTTATTCATTTTCTAAACAGAATTTCCTGGATTTGTGTCCTGCTCTTCAGCATTGGAACTTGTGTTCCCATTAAAAAAAGCAAGTATATTAACCCTTCTATGGCACCAAATGGTGAAATTGTACTTAACTACATGTTAAGCTTGTAGTGGGATCCATCAACTTTAGGCCTGTTTAGAGAGTGAACATGTTGCCAGTTCAGAGGCTTTAACTTGACTGAACAAGCTCTCAAATTTGACTTCAATCTATTCCTGGGTTCAGGTCAAACTGCTGGGGGCTCTGGATCTGACTCTGACAGTGGTGCTCCTGGCCTTGGGTCGGGCTATGGATCAGCCTACGGCAGTGGGGTCACCTCCGGCCTTGGGTTGGGCTATGGATCAGCCTACGGCAGTGGGGTCACCTCCGGCCTTGGGTCGGGCTATGGATCAGACTATGGCAGTGGGGTCACCTCCGGCCTTGGGTCGGGCTATGGATCAGCCTACGGCGGTGGGGTCACCTCTGGGCTTGGTTCGGGCTATGGATCAGCCTATGGCAGTGGGGTCACCTCCGGCCTTGGTTCGGGCTATGGATCAGCCTACGGCAGTGGGGTCACCTCCGGCCTTGGGTCGGGCAGTGGGAGCACCTCCGGGCTTGGCTCTGGGTCATTTTCTGACTCTCTAAATGATCAGGATGCGGACTTGGCTCGTTTCTTTTCCAGCCTAATGAACTTTAAGATCGACCGTCCTATCCCACAGTTTGCATGGACCTCTGCGCAGGTCCCCCTGGGTATGGTTGAGAAACCCCCTATATACCCTGCATCCCACATCATCCAGTCCAGCAATGGCTACCAGCGAGCCAGAGACTCCCGATCCCACGCCAAGTATTCCCAGGATACTTTCGACCACATCCCTGTAGATGGCTACCCAGGGTCTACAGGCCAGAAGTCTTACTGAGCTGAATAACCAGTAATATATTGCGTATTGGCATTTGTCAGTTGCATCTTTGTTTCCTGCAGGTGAAACGCACCAGCATCCATTCTTGTAGACCAACATGGCAAAATTAAGATGTAATAAACTTGACCAATGAGATTTTTGTGTCCATGTATGAGACTATTGAATGTTAACTGGTTTTCAGTAAGTTTTATACTATACTACAAGGTTTCAATGCACTGAACTAATCTCTAAACAAACTTGCACATAAGTGAATTTGCTTAAACCTAATTGCCTTTAAGCTTTTCCTTAAATCATGCCGAGCCTCTACACAGTCTGCATGAGCTTTGCTTGTATCTGCTTTGCAAAACGTTGGTGCCGTGTGGCACAGAACCATTACCACGTCCCTACCGGGGATGCTAAGATGGAGGGCTTGTGCCACTGCTCAACTCATTAACTTGGTGGGGGGGTGCTCACATTTTTTTATGGCCCATCACTCAGTGGGTTCTACATGGTGAGATTAATTAAATTAGAGCTATAGTTGGGTTATGCTCCTTATTTGAGCAAGGGGAACTATCCTTGGATTATATGGCGGTGAATGGAATCATGGGCACAAAGTGTGTCATACCCTGGTATGATAGGTGGCGCTGTACCCATTTCAACTATTGCTAATAGAGCCACCTCTTCAATATTTATACTTTTAAAAATTTGTTGCCCAGCTAAGGAAACCAGCAGGCTGGGCCTATAGCAGCAGAACTATGGGATGCTTCAGGGTCACCTGAGCCATCCCTAATTATAAGCTTTATCAGGAAAGTTTTAAGCCTGATTCTTAAAGGTGGAGAGGGTGCCTGCTTCCTGAAGCCAAACTGGCAGCTGGTCCCACAGAGGGGTCTGATAACTGAAGGCTCTGCCTCCCATTCTACTTTTAGAAACTCTGGTAACCACAAGTCTTAAAATTGTACAGATCTATTGAGATTAAAACATTATTATAGATTTTCCTGTTGGTATTAACCCTGGTGATGTGTTGCATATCTGAGAGTATGAATGTGGTTCATTCCATTGTATCTGCAGAGCATGAGAACAGTCAGTCTGAGCTTCGGTGACCTCGGATAGTGAATGGACAGAGGCTCTAGAACAATGTAGGCCTTCTTCTCCTGGAGATGAAAGCATCGTGAGTGTCAGAAGCAGTTCTCCTTCCTGATCTTTAACCTTTACCCCCCCGATGCTGCTGTGGAACAAAAGCTTCAAACAGTGCTTACACTCACTGCTGCACAGCATTCAAACTGATGCATCTCCAGCCAGTGGAGGAGGCGTGCTCTGACATCTCTGCAGACGAGTTCCAGGGATGGATCCGCCATGCCAGCCGTCTTCTCCCGGCTGCTCGGCCAGGGAGAATATTGCAGCTGATGTGGATGCGGTCCTCTGGGCTGCCCAGAACCAGAGGTGAGATCCACGGTGATGTTTCATTGCAGCCACAAAGAGTTTTTTTTTTTTTTTATCATTTTCTATCTGAGCAAAGATTTAAGTTTTTCTCATATGTGAAATTATGCATTTAAGTTTGTAACATGAACTCATCAAGCATAAACATGCAGAAACGCTTCTGATGGTCGTGTTTTGAATTGAATACATTTATTTGATGCGATATATAAGATTATATCAATCTCTTATATCACAATTTGTTATAAAATTTATCAGTTTATTCCCCTTTGACAATAATAAAGCACCACTTTGACTTAATTTGTGGACGCACCGATGAAATGGGTTGACAGAAAATGTGTTTCAGTGGAGTTCCAGATCCAAAACAGAGTTTTTTTTCACCACAGTCATGCCCGTCAGAGCTCTCTGAGGACCCGAACATCTCCAACATTCAGTTTTTCACCTCCTTGTCACCTGAAGGCTGAAAATACTTCTTAAATTCTTTTAATCTCTTTGTCATAATATAAACCATAGACGATGATCTTGCAGAAATGTTTTTCAAAACACAATATCTTCAACATTTAGTCTTTCCCCAAATGAAGCTGAGAGATTTATCTGGACCTTCAGCTGATCCATCTGCTGTTGGCCCAAGCCTCATCAGAAATGGGCTCCATGGAAGGGTGGCTGTCAGGAAGCCGTTCTTAAGGAAGGGAAACAGGGAGAAAAGGCTGAGCTGTGCCAAAGGACACAAGAAGTGGGCTGAAAATCAGTGGCAGCAGGTCTGATGGAGGGATGAATCCTCCCCAGAGCCTGTAGAAGTGATCGTTCTTCAGGTAAATGGGCCCAGCTCAGTGGCCCTCAGCCTCTTGGTTGGGCCCCTCCAGCAGGCCATGAAATAAAGCTGAAAGCTTGAGAGATGACTGAAGGAAGAAAGTCCTTCTGTTGTGACTTTAACTAATTTTTTCTGACTTCACTCTTTGATTTTGTGGTGAAAACTTAGATTCCAGCCAACAGGAGATCTTTAGGTGAGAAATCCCTCATCCTGGAAACTCCGACCCAACAGTTCACTTTGTCTGGAACTGGTCACATGTCTGAATGAAGGGAAACCACTAATCTTCAGCAGTGCTTTGTGTTTTATGAGCTCTTCGTCCAAACTTTCATCAGAAATCTCAGACTCTGCTTTGGTCCCTTCATCGTGTTCAGGTGTTGCAGTGTGAAAGTGTGTCACCAAACCTGCTCACACAGACTAAATGGAGGACTAGAAAATTTCTGAAGAAACTTTGATGGGTGCCAATCTAGTGCCCGCCCTATCAACAAAACCTTTAGTTCAGTTAAAACTGAGAGTCTCCTGTCACATATAAATGGTGTATGGCTGAGTTATGAGGCCTCCAAAACAGGTCCGTTTTTGGCGTTTTTGGCTCGTTAAGTGCTTTTAAATCGATTTTCACATTGATTAAGACAAGTCTGCTGAAGACAGTTATGTCATTTTTATCAAGGTCCTGTTTAAAATACAGATTTTATGGCCTTTTCAAAATGGCCTCGTTAAGTGCTTTTCAATGCAATTTCTCGTTGCACTGTGGGTATTTTCAAACTTCCCCTCACTATCAGTTTAAAGGAGAAAAGCAGATCAGATTTATATCATGAAGCTGTTATAACAGGGCAGCCATCTTGGCTCTGCCCTCATCAGCAGTCTCAGAACAGAGCAGGCTAAAAAGGCGTTGCCTCGGTAACAGGAGCAGCTGCGGCCCATCTGTGTCACTGACATGTACGCTCACTATGGCTTCTTAAAATTGCACTATAATTTTGACTGCACTCGACTGTCTCGAACAAACGGTCGCTGTTCGAAAAGTAAAAGTCGTATCCGAATAATTCTTGAACCGCCAGCGCCCCAAGAGATGGCAGAAGCCAGCGGTGTAATTTTCATTCGGCTACTATGTGTGGCTTGTTTTTTTATGGCAGTTTTAAAATAATTTTTCACCTGAATGTCATGATTGTAGGCGTTTATAATGGGCGGAATGTGAGCTGGACGGCCGGCTCTCTGCGCTCAGAGGCGATTTGTGAGGAATCTGTGGGGCAGAGCTCAATGAGTGTGACTTTGTGTGGAAGAGGACAAAAATACCTACATTTTGAAGTAAAATTTGTCCAGATCGGGCAGATATTTTGGACATGAGAGACATTTGTTTGAGGAATTGGTAAAGAATCAATTTTTGAGTGAGAAACAGAGTGAGAGAGACACCTCAGCTGAGATGTAGTCTTCCTAAAACGTAAACTGCCGTTGTGTCAAAGCTGTATAATGTATCAACAAACCCTTTAGTTCAGTTAAAGCTGGGAGTCTCTTGTCACATATAAACTTTGAATGAGGTCTGTGCGATGCTGTATGGCTGAGTTATAAGGCCTCTAAAATAGGGCAGTTTTTGAATTTTCAATGCATTTTCCCATCCACAATTTTTGCACTTTTTCCCATTTTGCCGGAATTCCTTTCGACTAATGAGAGCCAAACGTAACAGCACACCGATCGAGCTCGTTGCGCACGCAGCGGTGTGCTTTTTATGCCGGTCGGACCATCGGTGCTAGACTAGTTAGCCGTCAAAATATATGGCGGAAACGGAAAAATTATATTAAGTATATAATTTACTTAATTTAAATATGTGTAATATGTGCGTTTAATGCCTTCGGCATTGGCACCCATAATAATAAATTCAGTGCGAGCTTCTATCATCTGTCTGATATTTCAGTTAAATGCAGTGTCTGAGCTCCTTTAGAGAAAACATCCTGAAAGCGTCTCATCAGCTCAGTTTGAAGCTGATGTGATATGAAACCAGCCTTCATATAAATATACATTTAGCTTTGACGTGTGTTTGCTCAGGATATGATTTTAATCTTCGTTCTCAGGAGGAAAACCTACAAGTTCATGTTAAGAATGTGCTGCCACTTGGTGCATCAACACCAAAGTAAAAGGATGATATCAATCAGAGGGACAAAGTGTTTCTAAATGTTCTTCCTGATGTTTCAGCCTCAAAGCTCTGCTGCATTTATGTCGAGTGCAGTTTAGGATCCAAACCAGCAACGTGTTGGATTCATGTGCAGCAGCTAATTCCATCATTTCAGGAGAAGCTCGTCTGCTTTATTTAAAGTTCTGTGAGGAAAGAAGCTGACGAGGAACTGGAGCTTTAACATCATGATTCAATGTGAAAGTGAAGCTCAGTTTCTTTCCAAAGGGATTAAAAGAAGAATCGACCCGTATTCTAACCATGAAGACTGTTGTGAAACAGCTTCGACTCACTTCCTGCTCTCACACACAGCAGGGTTAGGGTTATAACCTTATAAACCTTATAACCTCTGCCCACATATCTCCTTGTAACCAACAGGAGGGGAACCCACCGGCTCTGTTCTCTGCCCTGTTAATCATCTCAGAAAAGTTTATCAGTTCATTCTCTGAAATGTCTCTGAGCAAACCACACAGTAAGCTGGACTTTGACCTGTTTTTATGTCTTCATGATGAATAAAACCACCCAGTTTTTATTACTTACTGGATATTATCTCAAGTTTCTGCTCCTCCTGGAAAGATTAGAGCCTGATGACACCAGTTAAAGTCCAAAGTGTTCAGAGCACCAGCTGTGAGGAGTCCTTTATAGCAGGAACACAGACGGCTCAGTCGCTGATCTGAGAGGAGAAATGGCGCAGAAAGGAGTTCAGCTGGACCGAGAAAGCTTCTGCTGTTCGATCTGCCTGGATCTGCTGAAGGACTCGGTGGCTATTCCCTGTGGACACAGCTACTGCATGAGCTGTATTAAAGGCCACTGGGATGGAGAGGATCAGAAGGGAATCCACAGCTGCCCTCAGTGCAGGAAAACCTTCGTACCGAGGCCTGTCCTGGGGAAAAACACCATGTTAGCTGATTTAGTGGAGCAGCTGAAGAAGACTGGACTCCAAGCTGCTCCTGCTGATCACTGCTATGCTGGAGCTGAAGATGTGGCCTGTGATGTCTGCTCTGGGAGGAAGCTGAAAGCCACCAAGTCCTGTTTAGCCTGTCTGGCCTCTTACTGTGAGGAACACCTTCAGCCTCATTATGATTCAGCTCCACTCAGGAAACACAAGCTGGTGGAGCCCTCCAAGAAGCTCCAGGAGAACATCTGCTCTGATCACGATGAGGTGATGAAGATGTTCTGCCGTACAGATCAGAAGTGCATCTGTTATCTCTGCTCTGTGGAGGAACATAAAGGCCACGACACAGTGTCAGCTGCAGCAGAAAGGACTGAGAGGCAGAGAGAGCTGGAGGGGAGTCGGCAGCAGATCCAGCAGAGAATCCAGGACGCAGAGAAAGATGTGAAGCTGCTTCAGCAGCAGCTGGAGGCCATCCATCGCTCTGCTGATAAAACAGAGGAGCACAGCCAGAAGATCTTCAGCCAGCTGATCCGTCTCCTCCAGAAAAGAAGCTCTGATGTGAAGCAGCAGATCAGATCCCAGCAGGAAGCCGAAGGGAGGCGAGTCAAAGAGCTTCAGGAGAAGCTGGAGCAGGAGATCACTGAGCTGAAGAGGAAAGATGCTGAGCTGCAGCAGCTCTCACACACAGAGGATCACAGCCAGTTTCTGCACAGCTGCCCCTCAGTGGCAGCACTCAGGGGGGCTACACACTCATCCAGCATCCAGATCCGTCCTCTGAGGCACTTTGAGGATGTGACAGCAGCTGTGTCAGAGCTCAGAGATAAACTACAGGACATCCTGAGAGAGGAATGGGCCAACATCTCACTGAGAGTCGCTGAAGTGGATGTTTTACTGTCACAGCCAGAACCAGAACCAGAACCAGAACCAAAGAGCAGAGCTGGATTCTTAAGATATTCAGGTGAAATCACACTGGATCCAAACACAGCACACAGAAAGCTGTTACTGTCAGAGGGGAACAGAAAAGTGACATTAATGAGAAAACATCAGTCTTATTCTCGTCATCCAGACAGATTCACTGGATGTCGGCAGGTCCTGAGCAGAGAGAGTCTGACTGGACGTTGTTACTGGGAGGTGGAGATGAGAGGGAGAGAAGTTCGTGTAGCAGTCGCATACAAGAACATCAGCAGAGCAGGAAGTGGGAATGAATGTGGATTTGGATTTAATGACAAATCTTGGTCATTATATTGTTCCCCAGACAGTTATTCATTTTGGCACAACAACATAGAAACCTACATCTCAGGTCCTCGGTCCTCCAGAGTGGGTGTGTACCTGGATCACAGAGCAGGTATTCTGTCCTTCTACAGCGTCTCTGGAACCATGACTCTCCTCCACAGAGTCCGGACCACATTCACTCAGCCGCTCTGTGCTGGGATCAGGCTTTATTTTTATGGATCCTCAGCAGAGTTTGTGTAAAGTGGAATAAATGTATTTAGTCAGCTTGTTGCTGACAGCTGGTTGCTGACAGCTGGTTGCTGTGATGTCTCTGCTGTTCTGCTGTTTATTTGCTGCTGTTTCCTGTGTCTGTGCAGCCATGGAGGATATCACTGCTGATCAGGAGTTTGATTCACAGAAATATTTCTCCACATGAAAATCTAAACTTCTCTGAGCTCTAAATATCAGTCGGATCCTGGTGTTGATGTGTCTGTATGTTGTTGTTTCTCTTCCACTTCACTGTGAAGATTTCCACAGCAAACACGACTCTGAAGGAAGCAGCAAAGTGTTTTCTTTTGTCTTCATTTCTGTGGAATCTGATGGAGAAAATGTCAAACTGATATGAGGGTCTAACTGAGGCAGTTTTCCTGTAACAGCACAAAGTCCAGAGTTCATGTTCAGAGCAGGAAATATTTGTCCTTTTGACTTTCTTCAATAAAACGGCTTCATCACAGAGAAATTAGTCCAGTTTTCTTTGATTTGATCCGCATGCTTCCATCCAGCAAAGACCTGAAGCCGGACCTGAGAGATTAAGATTACTTTGTCATGTTCACACGAATGTTACACAAAATTACTCCTCCGCATTTGACCCATCCGGGATGCCATACACTGGATTGGTGGACAGCCAATAACAGCGCTGTGGGTAAGGATCCAGATCTTCATCTTAAAGCTGCTTAGCACTGAAGAACACCCACACTGTAACAAACTGCTGATATTTACGGTGGATTTACAACAGCATCCCACTGTATTTGACAATAATTGTAAAATACAATTCATCCCTCACATGTAAATTAACAGTTAAATCAGTCATTTAACAATACCAGTAGATTACTGTAATTTAACAGCATAAAACAGTATTTATAATGAATTGATGTCCAAATCCAAAATACGTTATTATACTGTTAAATAAATTACGGTAGATGCACTGTAAAATAACAGTAAAATACTGCTGCCAGTATTTTACTGTTATTTTACAGGGAAATTCTTTACAGTGTGTTTCTGCCTCAGATTCTGGGTTTATATCCATGTTTGAACATGTTTTCATGAACAGTCGGAATATGTTATTTATTTATTTTAATTTATTTAATTTTATTAATTTTACACAATTCAACTACAAGGCGATTCAAAAAAAAGAGTGCTGTCCATCAGCTTCTTTAAAAGTTAGTTAAAAGCTTTTTCTTGTGTTTTCTTTTGGGTTCAAAGAGTCACAGTCTTGGCTTTGAAATTGATTTTGACTCTGAAAAATGTACAATTTGTTTTTTCACAAGAAAGTCATTTTGAAGAAGATCAATAAATAAGAAATAAGAAAATGAATGATAAAGAAAAACCATCCTCTGCAGTTTGTTAAATGCCAGAACCACAACTGGTGCCCCAGCCTGGTATTTATTGACTGCTGCTGACAGATGACAACAACAACAACAATGAAACACCGACATCACAGCTCAGGGGGAGCAGACGCAAACACTCATCTGATCTGTTGTTCAGCTTGAAATCTGATTTGGCTCCGGGTGAGATGGCTGAACTGAAGCAGCCTGCAATTACACCAAGAGGTAACTCGACACAGAAACTAATGATGTAATTGTTATCAATTATCCTTCCATCTATCCGCCATCTTTAACATATCAAAAGCAGCAAACACTCACATCAAACAGCTAGCTTCAAAATGTTACTGCATCAATTATGCAAATAGTTATTAAGGCCTATTGTGCGTTTAATCTGTAGGCATCAAGAGCATCTGATGGGGATGTCCTTCAAGCTATATTTTACATTTGTCGAAGCCATTGTAGCAGCTCCAAAGATCAGAAAGCACGATTTAAAGATTAGAGTGAGGCCGTTTAATGTTCATCTAACAGCTGCTGCAGCTACTTAAAATAAGATTTTAATCTCAATCAACTGAGTGAACAACAAAACTGTCGAGTATAATCCACACGTAAGGTTGCAATGAGATGTTGGATTTGTAACGGATTTAAATTCTTCAGCGTTTCGACATTAAATAGTTTAAATCCAGATGTTCTGGGCTTGAAACTGACCAAAAGCAGGAGGGGGAAATCACCACAGGGAATTATTATAAAGTGAGAATCATTTCGTTAAAATGACACCGAGAAGAATACATCCACTTTGAGCCACAGATTCCCAGTCAGGAGTTTACAGGCAGAAGAAAAAGTTAAAGGGATAGTTCGCCTCTTTTAACATGAAGCTGTATGACATCCCATATCAGCAGCATCATTTCTGAACATCTTCTTACCCCCTGCTGCATCCTGTGAGCAGAGTTCCAGCCTCGTTTTGGTGTTGATGAAGGTAGTCCGGCTAGTTGGCTGGGGTTTAAAAAATAAAGTGTCTTACTTCTCAAAACAATATGTACGGAAGCCCAGAGCGGACGTGGTACGTATAAACTTTTTTCTGATGGTTTTTTCGAGATAACGAGTTATTTTACTGATGGTTTTCGAGGCCACTTTTTCTCCCCAGTCCGCCCCTGTTTATATGTATTTATATGTATTTCTGGCAAATGTTTTTACCCATTTTTACCCCCTTTCATTGGAAACTGAATAAAGTCGCCTATCAATCAAACATGGAATGTTTGTGAAAATGCACAAAGCAAATCCCTCTGGTGTGACGAGCATATCGTTTTCTCGAGAAAACGAGTTATTTATCTCGTTATCTCGAGAAAACGATAACGGCACCTCTCATGCATCATTCGGTAACCATGGAGACGGCCTGGTCCCCTCAGCCGGTCACTGATGAAGTCGACTACATAAGCAGGATCACTGAGTTGTAAACGCCTGCTGAGCTGCAGTCCAGCCGGCCGTCTGCTTAAAGGACGCGGGCTGATATGAAAGTTATCTCTACAAGACAAACAAACTGCAAACACATAAAACACATGTAAACACATATAAACAGGGTTGGACTGGGGGAGAAAAAGTGGCCTCGAAAACCATCGATAAATTAACTCGTTATCTCGAGAAAACCATAAAAAACAAAGTTTATATGTACCACGTCCGCTCTGGGCTTCCGTACATATGCGTTCAACAGAGTAATACATTTGCATCACAAAAAGGTTCTCCAGGAAAATGTCAGACCTCACAATCTCTTGGCCCTATTTTCTCTCCCTTCGTATCACTGCCTGCTGTGCAGACCGAAGCGCAGACCGAGCAGCAAACACCGTAACAGGCACGGCTGTCGGCAGGCGGCAGCACGCAGTGATACGAAGGGAGAGAAAATAGGGCCAAGAGATTGTGAGGTCTGACTTTTTCCTGGAGAACCATTTTGTGATGCAAATGTATTACTCTGTTGAACGCATATTGTTTTGAGAAGCAAAACGCTTTATTTTTTAAACCCCAGCCAACTAGCCGGACTACCTTCATCAACACCAAAACGAGGCTGGAACTCTGCTCACAGGACGCAGCAGGGGGTAAGAAGATGTTCAGAAATGTCATGGTGTGTTATGGGAGGACTCAGGTGCAGACACGGACGGGAGGCAAAAGTGACGTTAAAGCATGGGCGTCGCACCCGTGGGGGATGGGGGTGTGATTTCACCCCCCCACACATTTTCCATAGGTAAACCCGTTTGCCCCATGGATGTATTATATTAATGGTTTGCCCACCCTCTTAGTGCACCAACATACAATGTGTTTTAAAGACTCTGTACCCTCTTTAGAATAATTACATCCAGATTTGAGCAGTCTAACTATTGTAGTTTCCATACAGGACCCAGTTTAGGGTGATGAGAATAAAAAAAAGCAGTAAAATGACCCTGTTCTGCATTTTCACAAATCAGAAAAAGGTTTCACAAATTCCAAACAAAGTTTTAATGAATCTATAGCCTCTTTAGAATAAATCCATCCAGATTTGAGCAGTCTAACTATTGTAGTTTCCATACAGGACCCAGTTTAGGGCGATCAAAATGCAAAAATGCAGTGAAATGGCCCTTTATGCCCATCCCTTTAATTCGCGAATCGGATGCCAACTTCAGCGTCGTGTCTATGGGCTTGACGTGGTGCTCATGTGCCCCCCCGGAACACCCCCACATTTAAAATCACTGCTCCACCCCTGCATTAAAGGATTTATTTACAAGGATAAACAAAAGGTGCAGCAAAGCTGGAGTAAGGAAAAACTAAACTGAACATGAAACCAAGAAAATAACAAAACAAACTTAAACACTTGCGGAGGAAAGTGACGAGGAAAAAAACCAGGGACCAGGGAAAGGAGTGTGATCATAAAGGCGAGGAATGCAGAATAGGGTACAGATCAGGGAACAAGTCCTGCCCCCCTGAGAAATGCCACGATTTATTATCTCTGTTTGTGTCTTGTATTGATAGAATAAATGCAGGTGGTGATTTAAAAAAAAATAGCTTTATTTCTTTTTTTGTTATCGCGTCCCCCCCTCCGTAACCTTAACCCCTTGCTGCTGAAAAAAAAAGGAGATTTTCACATTTTCGGATGTTTTTGTTGTGTATAATGATCTGAAATGTAGACTTAATGAAGGTAATAAAAAGCTGGAGTTGGCTGTTCTACATTTCTTTACAAAAAAAAACCCCAAAAAACTTCAAAAAAAAAATCCACACGGTCATGATTTATGCTAGTGTGACCATATTTTCTTTACCGAATTGAATTATTATTATTATTATTATTATTATTATTATTATTATTATGCTTAAAGTTGTAGTCGTGGTTTTACACCGATTTTTTCAGGTATTGTTTTCTGCCCCCCCAGAAAACAATAGAGAGCACACTAACAAGGAATACACAAGGAGAAATAAAACATAACTGAATACTGAATAAGCAGAACTAAGGTGAAACAAAGACTGAATCTAAATACAGAAAACACTAAGTACCAAATAAAAATAACACCAATAACTCAGTCCAAAAAACACAACTAAAAACCCAGATCCTGACAATAAATGATGTTGCTGATATGGGATGTCACCCCGCTTCATGTCAAAAGAGGCGAACTGTCCCTTTAAGACATGATCCTGCTCCATGGTACAGTGGGGGGCCCCTGAATGAATCAGAAGCCCTCCGTGATGCCAGACACTTCCGGGGTTTGTGGCGTTCACAGGTCCTGGATTTGACCCGGAATAGCGCAGCTGTCTGCGGGGTCGGAGGAGTTGAAGGGCATCATGTCCAAAGAGATCTCTGGCTCGCACTCCAGCTGCAGGATGGCGGGCAGCAGCAAGTTCCGGTGGTTCCGGCAGTCATCGGAGACGACGGAGACTTTGTCAAAGTCGTGCTCCGGGCCGGCCGAGGTGTGCGCGGGCGGCGGGATGAGCCTCTGCGCGCCGCCGGGGAGCTGCGCGGCCTCCTTCTGCATGGTGGTGTCGTGGTGGTAGGACACCAGCTCGTTGCTGAAGTCCACCGTCTCCACGGCGGAGGTGGAGCAGTACTTGTTGCAGCCCAGGAGGGTGGAGAAGGCCTTCCTGAAGTCCGCGTTGAAGGCGTAGATCACCGGGTTCAGGGACGAGTTGGCCCAGCCGAACCACACGAAGATGCTGAAGGTGGTGTCGCTGACGCACGGCGCGCCCCCGAGCTGGTCCGGGTCGCAGAAGGGGACCACGCAGTTCAGCACGAAGAACGGCAGCCAGCAGAAGACAAAGACCCCCATGATGATGGATAGGGTCTTTAAGACTTTGGTTTCCCTTTTAAAGGAGGTTTTCAGCGAGCTTTCGTCGTGCGCCGAGGCGCGGTGGCGACGGTTTGGCGCGCGGGGCCCCGCGGCCCTCTCCAAAGAGGAGATCCGTCTGATTTGGGTCTGAGCGATGCGAAAAATGCGCGTGTACGTGCCCACCATGATGACCACGGGGATGTAGAAGCTTATCAGGGAGGAGGAGATGGCGTAGGTCCGGTTCAGGCTGGCGTTGCAGTCGTCCGGGTCGCTCGCGGTGGAGTTGTGCGCGCGGTGCCAGTTGAGCTGCACCGGGATGAAAGAGATGAGGATGGAGAGCGTCCACGCGACCCCGATCATCAGGAAGGCGAACCTGCGCGTCATCTTGCGCTCGTACTTGAAGGGGCTGGAGATGGCCCAGTAGCGGTCCATGCTGATGATGCACAGGTTGAGGATGGACGCGGTGGAGCACATGATGTCGAAGGCGATCCACGTGTCGCAGAAGCGGCCGAAGAGCCAGATGCCCGCCACCTCTGACACCGCCCGCCACGGCATCACCAGCACGGCCACGAACAGGTCCGACACCGCCAGGGAGATGACGAACGCGTTGGTGACTTTGGAGCGCAGGTGGCGGAATTTGATGACGGCGGTGCACACCAGCGTGTTGCCCAGCAGCGTGGAGACGATCAGCACGCAGAGCACGCAGCCGGTCAGCGCGCGGAGGCTGAGCTCTCCGCCCGGCCCGGGCATGTCCGCCCCGGCGGTGACCACCCGGTGCCGGTCCGGGGGGCCTCGGTGGTCCCGATGGTGGCTTTGACTGTCATTGTAAAAGTTCTCCATGGATGTGCGGAGGGACCCCCGCTACTCCATCCTCTGTCCGGACACTTTCTGCTCCACGAGGACCAGAGGAAAAGATTCCGCTGCCGGAGACGCGCTCTGAGCAGATCACGCGTGGAACTGAGGCTGCACAGGTGACCCTCTGCGCTCAAACCAAGTGCTTCTTCTCTCCTGCCTCTCAGATGCGCATTGAATGCATCTAATCTGGTGTTTTTCACCAGCTGCCTGAAGACTGATTATTTTACAGATGTAAAAACTGGTAAAAGTAATCACATCGTATTTCATTTATTATTTACTATATGTTTTATTATTTATTTATTTATTTATTATAATTATTTACTATATTTTTATTTATTTATTTTTATTTATTATAATTATTTACTATATTTCACATAGTAAATACAAACCCTGGGGTGAGCGAGCCTTTTCCCAAAGCTGCCCCCAGGCTCTGGAATAAGCCCCCCGTCCAGCTGCGTCTTATTTCTGACCTGGGCCTCTTCACATCTGGGCTAAAAACCTGCTTATTTAGGATGGCTTTAATACCCAGTAGCATGATGACACTTTTATCTTATTTGATTTTGTTGTATTTTATTGCTTTCACTTTTATTGTTTTTATTTGTTTTTACTTCTTCTTCTCTTTATTTATTACCTGCTGTAAAGCACTTTGGTACACCGTAAGGATCGTCTGTAAAGGGCTGTAGAAATAAAGTACATTTACATTTACATCAAACACCCAAACAGCTTCAGAACGAGACTCAAGGCACACGTTACAGAAACAACAGTCTTTGTGTTTTCTCCTCATACCACACTGAAATAAAGCTCAATCCTTACAATTCATCATTTCAGAAAACATTTTGGATTAAAAAAAACAAAAACGCATCTTCCCTGCATGGTTTCGTCCATATCTACTCAATATTGACCTAATTTGTTTTAAAAAGTAATCAAATATTTCATTTTTAATGGTTTAAAACACGTCATAAGTGTGAGACTCCATTTCTGTGGATGTCACGTGTCTTTTTGTATATAACCATCAGTCATTATAAAAGAAAGATAAGAAATCTGCAAATAAGCTGAGAATATCCATCCGCAAAGTAAATAAAACTTTCTGATAAAGTCTAAAGCAGCTTGAGAGGGTGACTTCTGCCCCCTGCTGGACAAACAGCAGCAGCTCGGCCCAGAACAGCTGGTTTCAGGGCTTCATTTTCTCTGAAAGGCTTCAGCATCATACAGTGTTATCACATTCATTAACGCACGTTTAAATATGGAAATCTGCGGTTTGTTTTGCACTAAAATGAACAATAATTTCCACAAATCACTCTGATCCTGAATCTTATAAAGAGTCTGAAGTGAAATGAAGGAATTTGAGTCAACTTGAAGTCGATGTTTTTCAAAAAGCTCCTGAAATGATGAGATTTTATCACATAAAGGGTGAGAGAACTGAGCCAGCTGCAGGCGGGTTAACACACTGAGGGATTGTCACATTCTTAAAGGGAACAAAATCAAAGAGATCGGACACACTGATACGAAGGCCAGAGCTTTTTAAATGTGCCCCATGACTCAATCTGATGACTGTAAATCTCACCGAAGCCGGCTGAACCTGAGTCCATCAGTTGGCTGTTAAAGGGATAGTTCGCCTCTTTTGACATGAAGCTGTATGACATCCCATATCAGCAACATCATTCATGAACATCTTCTTACCCCCTGCTGCGTCCTGTGAGCAGAGTTCCAGCCTCGTTTTGGTGTTGATGAAGGTAGCCCGGCTAGTTGGCTGGGGTTTAAAAAATAAAGCGTTTTGCTTCTCAGAACAATATGCGTTCAACAGAGTAATACATTTGCATCACAAAATGGTTCTCCAGGAAAAAGTCAGACCTCACAATCTCTTGGCACTATTTTCTCTCCCTTCGTATCACTGCCTGCTGCCTGCTGCCGACAGCCGCGCCTGTTCTGGTGTTTGCTGCTCGGTCTGCACAGCAGGCAGTGATACGAAGGGAGAGAAAATAGGACCAAAAGATTGTGAGGTCTGACTTTTTCCTGGAGAACGATTTTGTGATGCAAATGTATTACTCTGTTGAACGCATATTGTTTTGAGAAGCACAACGCTTTATTTTTTAAACCCCAGCCAACTAGCCGGACTACCTTCATCAACACCAAAACGAGGCTGGAACTCTGCTCACAGGACGCAGCAGGGGGTAAGAAGATGTTCAGAAATGATGCTGCTGATATGGGATGTTACACAGCTTCATGTCAAAAGAGGCGAACTATTCCTTTAATTCTGAAGGAAGTTAAAGTAAAAACTCAGTTAATCAGGTTTTTGGCAACAACAGGTTTTAGTTAAACTTTAGTTAAATGGGTCTGGAGGCTCTGCAGGTTTGTGGTGAAACTATAGTTTTATTCAATTATTTTCATTATTAGTATCATTTCCAATGTTTTTTTGGGGGGGGTTATTGGCCTTTATTGGACGGTGGATAGAGAAGAAAGAGGCCAGAGAGCATGGGCGTCGCACCTGTGGGGGATGGGGGTGTTTCGACACCCCCACTTTTACAGCAAGATGATTTCATCCCCCCCACACATTTTCCAAAGGTAAACCCGTTTGCCCCATGGATGTATCATATTAACGGTTTGCCCACCCTCGTAGTGCACCAACATACAATGTGTTTTAAAGACTCTGTACCCTCTTTAGAATAATTCCATCCAGATTTGAGCAGTCTAACTATTGTAGTTTCCATACAGAACCTAGTTTAGTGCGATGAGAATACAAAAAAAAGCAGTAAAATGGCCCTGTTCTGCATTTTCACAAATCAGAAAAAGGTTTCACGAATCCCAAACAAGATTTTAATGAATCTATAGCCTCTTTAGAATAATTCCATCCAGATTTGAGCAGTGTAACTATTGTAGTTTCCATACAGGACCCAGTTTAGGGCGATCAAAATGCAAAAATGCAGTGAAATGGCCCTTTATGAACATCCCTTTAATTCGCGAATCGGATGCCAACTTCAGCGTCGTGTCTATGGGCTTGACGTGGTGCTCATGTGCCCCCCCGGAACACCCCCACATTTAAAATCACTGCTCCACCCCTGCCAGAGAGAGTGTGGGGGGGGGGGGGCCTACAGCGACGAGCTCAGACCTGGACTCGAACCCACGCCGGCAACTCCACTGCATTCCAGCTTAACAGTCTGGTCATGAAAGGGTTATGTTTACAGCGGGTGGATGACGTCACAGTCAGCTGTGCCTCGTGCAAGCGCTCTCCGCGCCCACGCGCATGTGTGTGTGTGTTTGTGGATGATTCAGCAGCTCGAGCGACGGCGGTCTCTGTTTCTTCTTCTTCTTCTTCTGCACATGTGGAGCAGAAGCGGGTCTCGCGCGGACCAACGGCTCCCGGTCCAACATTCTCCCGTCAGCGGGGCGCGCGGGGCACCGAGGTAAACCCGTGCAGGTGGTAAACATTGGCCGGAGACCCCGTGGTGGTGGTCGGCGGAGCGCTTCTTCCACAGGCCGGAGCACCGCAGCGCAGCGGCGGCCGCGGCGCGCTTCCATCCGCCGGAGGATTTTACCGCTGTTTGTCGGAGCTTTTTCTCTCTGTTGTGTTTCTCAGACTCTATCCGGTTGGATTTAATAACAACACAAACACACAGCTGCTCATTCAGCTGCTCATCCGGCTGCTCATTCAGACATCTCCACCTTGACATTTCCGCATTCGGACAGCTGATGCTCCGCGTTCCCGGCAGGTGAGTTTGCGGCTCTCCGCGCACATCTGCGTGTAAACGGCACTTTAACACAAAGTGTGACTTTTGAAAGACTAAAAAAAGATGGATGAACACGGGTAAACACTGAGTCACAGAGATAAAGAGACGCAACACAATCCTGTAGATGACGAACAGCTGATGTGAGTCCAGGCACCACTTTAATATATATTCCTTTTATTAAAAGGACAAAATGAGTTTAAACAGCAGAATAAAATGAGAATAGATCATAGATTAAACCTTTAGGATGTAAAGGAAACACTGGGGATGCTGGAACCTTCCTGTTTCACAGATTTAAATCTAAATATTTGCTGTGAAACGGTTTGATGACAGATTTAAAGTCAGGATTTGAGGTTTTCTGAGGAGAAAGTTTCTGTTCCAGGTTCAGTTTTCAGGTCAGAGGTCGGAGACGATGTGAGGAATGTTCTGAGAACGGCCGCATTCTTTACGTCTGTGGGCCCTTTGTTCACCTCTAAGTCCCGCTGGTTTATTTTAAAGCTGCTGAAGGGGCTCCCAGGGGCTCCTACAGGCTCCCAGTGGGCTCCCACAGGGGCTCCCAGGGGGCTCTTAGGGGCTCCTACAGGCTCCCAGTGGGCTCCCACAGGGGCTCCCAGGGGGCTCTTAGGGGGCTCCTACAGGCTCCCAGTGGGCTCCCACAGGGGCTCCCACAGGGGCTCCCAGGGGGCTCTTAGGGGCTCCTACAGGCTCCCAGGGGGCTCCCAGGGGGCTCCCAGGGGGCTCTTAGGGGTTCTCAGTTCTAAACCTGAGACCCGTTTGGGCTTAGTCCCCCCCTCATTTTAAGTTCTATCACTGTTTCTTTTCAGGTTCTGCAGGTTCTGCTTTGGTTCAGCAGGTTCTGCAGGTTCTGCTTTAGTTCTGCTTTGGTTCTGCAGGTTCTGCAGAATCTGCTTTGGTTCTTCTTTGGTTCTGCTTTGGTTCTGCAGGTTCTGCTTTGGTTCAGCAGGTTCTGCAGAATCTGCTTTGGTTCTTCTTTGGTTCTGCTTTGGTTCTGCAGGTTCTGCTTTAGTTCTGCTTTGGTTCTGCAGGTTCTGCAGAATCTGCTTTGGTTCTTCTTTGGTTCTGCTTTGGTTCTGCAGGTTCTGCTTTGGTTCAGCAGGTTCTGCAGAATCTGCTTTGGTTCTTCTTTGGTTCTGCTTTGGTTCTGCAGGTTCTGCTTTTGTTCTGCAGGATCTGCTTTTGTTCAGCAGGTTCTGCTTGGGTTCTGCAGGATCTGCTTTGGTTCTGCAGGTTCCTCTTTGGTTCTGCTTTGGTTCTACAGGATCTGCTTTGGTTCAGCAGGTTCTGCTTGGGTTCTGCAGGATCTGCTTTGGTTCTACAGGATCTGCTTTGGTTCTGCAGGATCTGCTTTGGTTCTGCAGGTTCTGCTTTGGTTCTGCAGGATCTGCTTTGGTTCAGCAGGTTCTGCTTGGGTTCTGCAGGATCTGCTTTGGTTCTACAGGATCTGCTTTGCTTCTGCTTTGGTTCTGCTTTGGTTCTGCTTTGGTTCTGCTTTGGTTCTACAGGATCTGCTTTGGTTCTGCAGGATCTGCTTTGGTTCTGCTTTGGTTCTGCTCTTTTTATTTGGCCCTACAGGTCTCTCTTTCTGTTGGTTTTGGCTCTGTTCTGAGGACCTTTCCTTTTCTTCAGGTTCTGTTCTTTAGTTCTTCGGTTCCCCGGTCGGTTCCTCTGCTTCTGCTGGTGTCTGACTTGTCTTTTCTTCTTCCGGTTGTTCCTCGGTGTAGTTCTAACCCTCCTGACCCACGGCTGGTTCTGCCCGGGCCTCAGAGCCAGCAGCAGAACAGAACCTGCTGGTTCTGTCTCTCCCGGGTGTTTCCACTCTGCTCCGCTCACACTTTTCCCTCCGGCTGCTTGGAGCTCAGCTGAGAAGAAGAATCTGAGAGTCCAGACCTGAAGCCGCTCAGAACTCTGCTGAGTCCAGACCTGAAGCCGCTCAGAACTCTGCTGAGAGTCCAGACCTGAAGCCGCTCAGAACTCTGCTGAGTCCAGACCTGAAGCCGCTCAGAACTCTGCTGAGTCCAGACCTGAAGCCGCTCAGAACTCTGCTGAGAGTCCAGACCTGAAGCCGCTCAGAACTCTGCTGAGAGTCCAGACCTGAAGCCGCTCAGAACTCTGCTGAGTCCAGACCTGAAGCCGCTCAGAACTCTGCTGAGAGTCCAGACCTGAAGCCGCTCAGAACTCTGCTGAGAGTCCAGACCTGAAGCCGCTCAGAACTCTGCTGAGTCCAGACCTGAAGCCGCTCAGAACTCTGCTGGGTCCAGACCTGAAGCCGCTCAGAACTCTGCTGAGAGTCCAGACCTGAAGCCGCTCAGAACTCTGCTGAGTCCAGACCTGAAGCCGCTCAGAACTCTGCTGAGAGTCCAGACCTGAAGCCGCTCAGAACTCTGCTGAGTCCAGACCTGAAGCCGCTCAGAACTCTGCTGAGAGTCCAGACCTGAAGCCGCTCAGAACTCGGCTGAGAGTCCAGACCTGAAGCCGCTCAGAACTCTGCTGAGTCCAGACCTGAAGCCGCTCAGAACTCGGCTGTGGTGTAATGAGATGCATCTCCAGCACATAGACAGATCCGCACTGAGCTTCCAGCCTTTAGTGTTCAGGACTGCCTGCAGACGCCTGAGCCTCCAGCTGATGAAAAATTTACCGTTTTCAGTCTGTTTGGTGAATAATTCAATCAGAAAGGAGATGCAGGCGGTCCTGTGTCTCCCCCCCGGCAGCAACAACAACATATTATATTATTTGTATTATTTTATTATATATAATCTTAAATACAAAAAGGTACAAAAAGAACTGAGAAAAAAACACAATAAATAAGTGAAATACAGAATATAAATATCAATAACAAATCCTCAAATAACCTGAAAATCCTAAAAATAACCAAAGAAAGCTAAATAAATAAATGAAGGCTACTCCATGGAGCATAAAAGCAGATTCCTGCGGTTCTGATAGCATCAGAGCTCAGACTGTAGCAGCTGTTTTCACCCTGTTCACAGCTGGCTTTAACATTAACATGTTGTGTTGCAAACACAAACCAGACCAGGTTGCCTTTGGGTGAAATTAGCTGCATGACATGAAGCCTCAATTCTAATTCTAGTTCAGCTAAAATTACTAAAAATCAAACACAGTCGTGGCTAACAGCAACATGTTAGCAAGAGGCTAACAGATAGCCTATAGCCTACGTCACTGATAGAAATCTGCATCCCTTTATCTTCTGCCCGTTTCTCCTCTTCTTCTCTTCTTCTCTTTCTAAACTGGGCACCTGATGGCTTCTTTGGTCTTTCACCATGATGATGATCCATGATGACTCCACATTATTACCTTTGCTTTTCCCATTAACGCCGGCCGCTCACCCGTCAATCAACCGAGTCACGTGACGTAAACACATTTTTTCATGGTGCTGTTCACCACGTTTCACCAGTAAAACCAGATCAAGGTTATTTTTGTCCTTTTAAATCTATTAATTTGCACCTTTTAGCATCATTTTGCCTGGTATTTCTGATGGATTTGAATCTAAATAGACTCATTTTTCTGTCCCACTGTGAGGAAACCAGGGGATGAAACATCTGTTCTTCTTTCAGCTCCTTTTCTCTGTTTTCTGACGTTATTTCATTCCACTCTTTATCAGCAAAGTTAATCTTTATAATAACAGTTGCTTTTTCCTCTGAAAAGCTTCTCGTTTTTTCAGTGTTTTACTTTGATCTAATTCTTTTTACCTGCTTTTGAACAGTTTCTGTTTCATCATCCTTTTTATCTTTCTGTCTCATCAGTTAAATTTCCAGCAGCAGAATATAAATAATTTCCAACTAAATTCAGTTTTTTTTCAGTCTCACTGGTGAAACCAAAGCAAACTGCAGATGTTAAACAGCTGTTTCAGGCCCGGCTGTGCCTCGTGCTAAGCTAATGCTAGCGGCGCCTCTCCTTTCGGGGCTGTTTTTCAGATCTCTGGTGATAACTGGTGGCAGGAAATGTTTGGTGAATCTTCCATCTGGGTGGAGCCTTTCTGCTCTGCTTCCTCACTGATGAAATCACCCAAACTGCTGCTTTATTTCTAAATGATTCTGCACCAGTAAACAACCAACAAATACCACATATTTATCTCCAGAGTATTAAAATATTTTGGGATCTTCTGTTTAATAAGTAAAATGTCCAAAAAATAAAGTTAATCTAAAGAAATTGGATATTTAAAATTAGATTAGATTACTTTCAATAAAAAAAATGGAAAGAGTATAAAGAACATAAAGAATAAAATAAAGTTCTTACAAAGAAGATATTAAAACGCACTGATGTCATTTTTAGGCAACATGTTTTTTTTTAGGGCTGGGCAACGATTAAAATGTTTAATCTAATTAATCACATGATTTCCCTGATTAATCACGATTAATCACGATTAATCGCGTTTGTACGCAGAATCCAAAAATGAATCCAAAAGTAGCGTATAGCTTTTAGCATTTAGCTTTATTTTAAATGTGCTGCCATATGAATGAAAGTGCCATAACATTTGTTGTGCAAACACACTTTTAACATCAGCATCTTTCTGTAGTTTTTATGTAGAAGCCTCGCTCCACTGTCTGTTTCCTTGAATGACTTGCTGCTATCAGTTGTGTGTTTTGCCTTTAAGTGATATTTTAGACTGGAACTACTACGCTGAGAAGACAATTCAACTTGGCAGAGTTTACAGATGACTTTGGTTCTGTCGACTCCGCCGTCTGGAAGAACTTTAAAATGAAGATGGCCGAGTAAAAGTTCCGTACCCTTCTCCATGTTTGGTGGATCCGCCGATTACTTTCTTTTCCTGTTCCACAGCAGACAGCAGCAGACTTTTACAAAATAAAAGCATGTGAGCAGCAGACTTTTACAAAATAAAAGCCTGTGAGCGACAGACTTTTACAAAATAAAATAAATAATAAAACCTGCGTTAATGTGCGATAAAATATTTATCGGCGTTAAATAATTAACAAGTTAACACGATAATAACGAGTTAACTCGCCCAGCTCTAATTTAAAATGAAATTAGATTACTTTAAATTAAAAAAAAAATGGATTCCTGAAAAACATAAAGAATAAAATAAATTTCTTACAAAGAAGATATTAAAATACACTGATGTCATTTTTAGGAAACATGTTTCATGTCTTTTTAATTTTTTGTTTTTATTTTTCTGTACAGCAATTTGGTAAACTGAGGTTGTTGAAAAGTGCTTTATAAATAAAATTGGATTGGAAACAAAGAATATATTTAGAAGCTTAATTAATTACTTCAGTGTTGCACCTGTAAACACGCAGAACATGCGTGATGAAACCCTGCTGCAGCGCCTCAGAGACCCTCGGGTTTAGTGTCAGGCGTGCGAGCGTTGCTTCGGCCCTCAGACGGTTAAACATGGCTGCAGCCTGCTGGTGTGAAGTGTGCCAGGTTAAAGGAGAAAGAGCTGCTTTGTGGCAGATTAATGCTGCTGTGGAGCTCTCAGCACAACAGGGAGGCTGTCTGAGCCAAGTTGAGGGGGATGGTGGGGGGGCACAAGCTGCTCTCAGCTCTAACTGCTGCGTTGGAGACGTAAACTCTGCAGCACAGAACCGTCCTCTGCTCGGTCATGTGATGCATGTGGAGCGCTGACTGTCCTCTGCAGAGCTCATCCCGAGCAGCAGAGCGAGTCGAATGAGACAAACCGTTTTAGGAACCTCAGCACCAGTTTGACGGGTTTTTAAGATCAGATCAGATCAGATTTATTGGTCATGCATTCACACGAAATTTGTCCTCCGCTTTTAACCCATTTTTTGAGTGTTGAGAGTGGGAATGGAACCTGCCAACCTTCCGGTTAATGGCCGCCCCGTGGTGTCAGAAGTGGGACATGAACCCACGTCCTGCTCCTGCAAAAGGAAGTTGTTTCATTGATTGTTTGGATCGTTTCCCTGTCAGATGTTTCATAATTTCACCCTCGCAGCCGAACACATTTCAGCCGGTTTCTGTGGGAACAGAACACAGGGAAACGGAGCAGGACGGACGTTGTGAGCAGTCACCACAGAGCAGGTTTCCCATGTAAAGGTGACTAAAAAGCAGGAATATTCGTGGCTTTATCCGGCACAGCTCTGTTTCCTGGTTCCATAGGTCAGAGTTAAATTACAATCAGCATAGTTGAGCAAGGGTAATTCTCCTTGGATATGTGGCGGTGAATGAATGGGATCAGAGGCACAAAGCGTGTCATACCCCGGTATGATAGGTGGCGCTGTACCCATTCCAGCTGTTGCTAATAGAGCCACTTCCTGTTGACCTCTTCACCACCAACAACAACAACAAACTCAGGCGTTGGAGAAAGATGGAGAACGCAGAGCCAGATGAAGCTACGTCCCTCTACATTTGCTCTGTGATGAGCTGCTTGTTGCACAAACTCGATGCCCAACGGAGCATTCTCCATCGCGTTGTTTGTTTCTTTCTGACGGCGACAACAACAGGAATATCGTCTCCTTTGACTTCCGGGTCACGACCCCGGGAAAACATCTGGAGCATGCGCAGAACGCAAAGTCTGATTCACCACGTGCTTCAGCGTCTACAAGCAGGTTTAGAGTGACTTTCAGCCCAGTTATCTCGGGTCTGAATCCGGTCCGATCCAGTTCTTAGTCAGATTAAGGTGTCTACATGCACTTAATAACTCAGTCTGATTGTAATTTAGCCAATAATCTGATCCTTTCAGTGCCATGTGACCCCAATGAGTGAGTCAATTTGTGATATCCAAAATAAGTTTCCTGGAATACGTTTAATACTCGTGTTGCATGCTTGTGGAACCTCGTCTCCAGCCAGATGAAACGCCTTTCAGCTCCACTTCAGGAAACATTGGCTCCTGCAGGACGCAATGATTACATCTGGAAGCTGGACGAGTCGGCGCAAGTCTGCACCAAAGACTTTGGTTTGGTGCCTGAGTCGTAGACAGCGGCACAGCTTAATGTTTCCGTATCATCGTTCTTTAAAGCCGCTGTGAGATCGCTGTGATTCGGAGGCCAATAAAACGGGTTTTATGTTTCCATTTGGACGAAGCACTTTTTAAAGTTAACAGAAGTGCTGAGAAAATGAAACAGAAGCTGTGGGATGCAGCCCAGGAGGAGGAGGAGGAGGAGGAGGTGGGGTTACTCTGCCCTCTGCCAAGAATATCTCCGTCCTCTGAAAGTGAGAAACTGAAGCCTGGAAAGGCTCAGAGGGAGAAAGCAGAACATGTTGGAGGGAGAGGAGGAGATGGCAGCTCAGAGCTCAGGGCGTTGGGTCAGGTTCTGGTCACCTGAAGAGCAGCCGGGTTCTGGTTTAGTTGGACTCCATCGGGGCTGCCCCCTCGGCTCCGATCCTGTTGGGGGTTTCATGGACAGGATCTGGAGGGAACCTCAGGGTTCCCGCTCTGCTTTATGCAGATGATGTGGTTCTGTTGGCTTCTTCATGACCTTCAGTTCACAGCTTATCGAGAAGCAGCCGGGATGAAAGTCGGCTCTTCCAGATCTGAGGCCCTGGTTCTGAACCTCCGGGTCGGGGAGGAGTCTCTGCCTCAGGGGGAGGAGTCTCTGCCTCAGGGGGAGGAGCTTCAGTATCTCTGGATCTGGTCCTCAGTGATGGTGAGTTGGAGTCAGAGATGGACAGACGGGTCGGTGCGCCGTCAGCAGTAATAAGTGGATGGAAATGGAAAAGAAAACTGGACATTTTCAGTACATTTGCACGAAAAAAAGGACATTTTTCTTTACTTTGAAAATAACCAAATGGAAAAGGATTACATTTTTTTTGTACAACTTGTTTTATTTTTAGGTAAATTTCATATCCACAAAAGGAAATGGACTGACAGCAAACCACATTTTACATAGTATTAAATATGTTTTTCTCTACAGTGATGCATGATGTTTCTATACGTTTCTTTGTACATTTATACTTTTATATATATATTTTTGAATGTCACAGACACCCAGGCCTGAAGGTCACAGACACCCAGGCCTGAAGGTCACGGACACCCAGGCCTGAAGGTCACAGACACCCAGGCCTGAAGGTCACGGACACCCAGGCCTGAAGGTCACGGACACCCAGGCCTGAAGGTCACGGACACCCAGGCCTGAAGGTCACAGACACCCAGACCTGAAGGTCACAGACACCCATACCTGAAGGTCACGGACACCCAGGCCTGAAGGTCACGGACACCCAGGCCTGAAGGTCACGGACACCCAGGGCTGAAGGTCACGGACACCCAGACCTGAAGGTCACGGACACCCAGACCTGAAGGTCACGGACACCCAGGCCTGAAGGTCACAGACACCCAGGCCTGAAGGTCACGGACACCCAGACCTGAAGGTCACGGACACCCAGGCCTGAAGGTCACGGACACCCAGGCCTGAAGGTCACGGACACCCAGGCCTGAAGGTCACGGAGATGTCTCCAGATCCTCTGAATATTTTGATGATCTGATATTCTGTAGATGATGGAAGATTCTTTTCCACATTTTCTCATCACAGTTTTTCACAGAATTCTGAAACTCGTGAGAGACTCTGCTTCTCACAGGTGCTCTCTTTATACCCAGTCATGTTACTGAAAGCTGTTTCTGTTAGTTTTCCAGCCTTTTGTTGCCCCGTCCCGACAGTTTTGAGTCGTCCAGTTCAGGATGAGCTCATGTTCTTTATCAGATTATAAAACGTTTAACAGGCGATTCCTCTCCTGAAGCTGAATTCGACACCGTGGTGTCTGCATAGAAGAAGCCGCGAGAGCAGCAGATCTCAGATCAGGTTACTGTTGACTCGCTCATCAGTGAACAATGATGGATCCTGCTCTGAGCTCATCTTACATTTTAACCGGACAGAGAAGCTCGTTAGCGGCTGCATCCTCTGTGTCGGCCCGGTTTCCCCCCCGCGGGCTCGGTCTGGACCATCTGTCGCGCCTCCATCTGTGAGTTCTGCTCCGGCAGCTTTTGGCCTTTTCTCAGTCTGAGAGTGTGAATGAAATCCGACCTCACAGGGTGGGAACGCTGCTGAGAGCTGGCAGCCATTACAGGGACAGAACACCGGCTTCTGTCTGGAGACGATGCCGCCGCTGTTCCAGAGAAATAAGTCGACAGGTGAGGAGTTTGCCCTCCAAAACTCTCCTGATGGCACTTCAGGTGGCTTTTAAAAGTCATGAGCTCCTTCCCCTCTGCAGGTTTGAACACACAGAAACATTATTGGAAAGCTGTTGTGAACTAGTTGCCATCAGCTGTGATGATAGCGGTAAAACAAATCCCAAATATGTGGAGGTTTCAGTGTCTCAAAGTGTAATTTTAACCCGAATATTTGTCTTTTTGCAGCTTTTAAGCGTTTTAAATAGGGCTGGGCGAGTTAACGCGCTAATAAAGAGTTAACTCGTCAATAATTTAACGCCGATAAATATTTTATTGTGCATTAGCGCAGGTTTTATCATTTTTATTTATTTAAAAAAAAATAATAATAAAAAATAAATAAATTGGGCTTTTGTGCCTTTAATGGAAAGTTCAGAGAGACAGGAAGCAGGGGGCAGAGAGAGGGGGAACAACATGCAGCACAGGGCCGTCCGATGCGGGACTCGAACCGGGGCCAGCTGCAGCGAGGACTGTAGCCTCTGTACATGGGGCGCTCACAGGCTTTTATTTTGTAAAAGTCTGTTGCTCACAGGCTCACAGCAGCCATGACAGAGACGAACATCAGTGAAATACGGGCCATATGAGCCACTAAAAACTGAAATAAAACAGAGGAAAAGAAGGCTGGATGATACATGAGGATAGTCGTTACGTTTGAGACGAGATTGGCCCGAAAAGTAGTCCACCAGCTGCCCAGAGGAGGGATATCTAAGTGTTTGAGAATTAGATTTTTCCTGAGAGTATACGTGGTCTGAGCTCTGAGGTTATTTATTGTTTCTCTTGTGTTATTATGAGACGCTGCTGAAGGGGGGGGAAAGGAGCCCGATGTGATGCGACTGAAAGCAGGTGGACACGAGTGGAACCGCTCTGTGTTCCTCATCTCGGTTAAGATGGAGGCGGTTTGACCCTTTTTCTGGCTTTTTAGCCGGCGGGCTTGGATTCCTCGCAGCTCAGTGAGCAGAGAAGTAGAGCATGAGGACATGGATCACCCAGCGTGAGACTGCAGGAGAGCAGCAGCAAGATGTGCTGTTTCCTGCTTTGAATCATGCCAGGATTAAATGGATACAGAGGATGGAACCTTTCTCACTTTAAAGGGACAGTTCGCCTCTTTTGACATGAAGCTGTGTAACATCCCATATCAGCAGCATCATTTCTGAACATCTTCTTACCCCCTGCTGCGTCCTGTGAGCAGAGTTCCAGCCTCGTTTTGGTGTTGATGAAGGTAGTCCGGCTAGTTGGCTGGGGTTTAAAAAATAAAGCGTTTTGCTTCTCAGAACAATATGCGTTCAACAGAGTAATACATTTGCATCACAAAATGGTTCTCCAGGAAAAAGTCAGACCTCACAATCGCTTGGCCCTATTTTCTCTCCCTTCGTGTCACTGCGCGGCTGTCGGCAGGCGGAAACCTTACAGAGACCGGATGTTTTCTGAGCTGCAGGAGATGCAAACTGGTTTTCTTTGGCTTTTTTTTACTTTGATTAAAGTACTTCAGTTAGTTTTCTCTCTGATTAAAAAGCCTACTGATGTGGGCTGAATGCGTCAGAAGGTACAAACACAGGATTTAAGGTTCAGGAAAGACTTGGTTTGTAGAAGTGGATCAGGTCACCGGTGATATTTAAAGAGCCGGAGAAGGATATTTTTAACGTTATTGGTAGGGCTGGGCAACGAATTAAGGTTTAATCTTATTAATCTCATGATTTCCCTGATTAATCACGATTAATCACATTTGTACGCAAAATCCAAAAATGAATCCAAAAGTAGCGTATAGCTTTTAGCATTTAGCTTTATTTTAAATGTGCTGCCATATGAATGAAAGTGCCATAACATTTGTTGTGCAAACACACTTTTAACATCAGCATCTTTCTGTAGTTTTTATGTAGAAGCCTCGCTCCACTGTCTGTTTCCTTGAATGACTTGCTGCTATCAGTTGTGTGTTTTGCCTTTAAGTGATATTTTAGACTGGAACTACTACGCTGAGAAGACAATTCAACTTGGCAGTGTTTACAGATGACTTTGGTTCTGTCGACTCCGCCGTCTGGAAGAACTTTAAAATGAAAATGGCCGAGTAAAAGTTCCGTACCCTTCTCCATGTTTGGTGGATCCGCCGATTACTTTCTTTTCCTGTTCCACATGAGACAGCAACAGACTTTTACAATAATAAAATAAATAAAAATAAATAAATAAAATAAAAAAACAACTGCATTAATACGCGATAAAATATTTATCGGCGTTAAATAATCAACGAGTTAACGCGATAATAACGAGTTAACTCGCCCAGCCCAAGTTATTGGACATAAATGTTAATTTGTTTGGCCTTATATCCACTTTAGGAGGGAATCTGGATCCACAGTAATTTGTTTTTTTAAGTGGGGATCTGTTTAGGTGGTTGGGGGTAAATACAGCTCAATGTCTCCGGCACAAGCAGCAGTTAATAGATAAATTTACATGAACCACAGCTAAATAATCTGCCTCAGAGTCCCTCCTCTGGCCTCTGGCTGCTCTGCTTCCAGCTGCATTAGTGAAAGTGACCTGTAAGCACAGAACAGTCGGCCTCAGCTCGGTTTCCTTTATCAGTACGTCGATAACACGGCTGCCAAGGTCGGGACACGTAAGCAGCTCTGCTGGTTCCAAACTCCAGATCCAGGATCACTCCCTGATATTGACCCCCGGCCGGCCCTCACATGTTATAGAGATGATGCTCAGTATGGGTCTTAAAGGTGGGACAAAGTGATTCCTGTAGTTAATCCAGCCTCAGAGGAAATGGTGCGTTTGGTGGGCTCTGTTTTCAGGAGCAGATTAACCCAAATGTGATGCTGCAGCGAGTATTTCTGTCAGCAGAATCTGTTGATGAGGGAATAAATCTGCAGTTTTACCATCACTTCTGTAAGAAGAATACTTCTTATTGTAATTCTCCCTGTTCTCTCCATTAATCCCATTTAATTTTTACTAGGGCTGGGCAACGATTAAACTGTTTAATCTGATTAATCACATGATTTCCCTGATTAATCACGATTAATCGCATTTGTACGCACACTCCAAAAATGAATCCAAAAGTAGCGTATAGCTTTTAGCATTTAGCTTTATTTTAAACGTGCTGCCATATGAATGAAAGTGCCATAACATTTGTTGTGCAAACACACTTTTAACATCAGCATCTTTCTGTAGTTTTTATGTAGAAGCCTCGCTCCACTGTCTGTTTCCTTGAATGACTTGCTGCTATCAGTTGTGTGTTTTGCCTTTAAGTGATATTTTAGACTGGAACTACTACGCTGAGAAGACAATTCAACTTGGCTGTAAATGCAGGAGTTGTTTTTTACATTTATTTTGAAATACGTGCTTTTATGTTGAAACCAGTAAAACAGGAAGTAGCGCCGGTTAGCTCCGTTAGCTTCACACCTGTAGCGGTGATGTTACCTGCTAGTTTATCTTTATTTTATTCCTCCATGCTTGGTGGTGTTTGCTGTAACTGTGTCAATGTGATGCAGAGGAGAAGTGGAAGTTAAAGAATCCTAGTTCTGACCCTGCAGATTGCCTCTGGGGAATGATTCTGCCGTTGGTTGAGAAGCAGCTAAAGTGGCCAGTAGCCTATCACTTTGATTATTTATTGGTACCAGCCACAATGCTAAGAATGCTATTTCTTCAATGATTACAACAACTAATGTCGTCTTTTACTTTGTTTACTCGAACATTTAGTTCTACGGTGTTGATGTGGCGTTAATAAACATCTGTGAGAAGAACCGGAGTCTCGCATCCAATCAGTGGGCGGCATATTGGCAGCGTTTACAGATGACTTTGGTTCTATCGACTCCGCCGTCTGGAAGAACTTTAAAAGGAAAATGGCCGAGTAAAAGTTCCGTAACCTTCTCCATGTTTGGTGGATCCGCCGATTACTTTCTTTTCCTGTTCCACAGCAGACAGCAGCAGACTTTTAAAAAATAAAAGCCTGTGAGCAACAGACTTTACAAAATAAAAGCCTGTGAGCAACAGACTTTTACAAAATAAAAGCCTGTGAGCAACAGACTTTACAAAATAAAAGCCTGTGAGCAACAGACTTTTATAAAATAAAAGCCTGTGAGCAACAGACTTTACAAAATAAAAGCCTATGAGCAGCAGACTTTTACAAAATAAAAGCCTGTGAGCAACAGACTTTACAAAATAAAAGCCTGTGAGCAACAGACTTTACAAAATAAAAGCCTGTGAGCAACAGACTTTTACAAAATAAAAGCCTGTGAGCAACAGACTTTACAAAATAAAAGCCTGTGAGCAACAGACTTTTATAAAATAAAAGCCTGTGAGCAACAGACTTTACAAAATAAAAGCCTGTGAGCAACAGACTTTTACAAAATAAAAGCCTGTGAGCAACAAACTTTTACAAAATAAAAGCCTGTGAGCGACAAACTTTTACAAAATAAAAGCCTGTGAGCAACAGACTTTACAAAATAAAAGCCTGTGAGCAACATACTTTTACAAAATAAAAGCCTGTGAGCGACAAACTTTTACAAAATAAAAGCCTGTGAGCAACAGACTTTACAAAATAAAAGCCTGTGAGCAACAGACTTTACAAAATAAAAGCCTGTGAGCAACAGACTTTTATAAAATAAAAGCCTGTGAGCCACATAATTTTGCAAAATAAAAGCCTGTGAGCAACAGACTTTACAAAATAAAAGCCTGTGAGCGACAAACTTTTACAAAATAAAAGCCTGTGAGCCACATAATTTTGCAAAATAAAAGCCTGTGAGCAACAGACTTTTACAATAGTAAAATAAATAATAAAACCTGCGTTAATGCGCGATTAAATATTTATCGCCGTTAAATAATTAACGAGTTAACTCGTTATTATCGCGTTAACAGGCCCAGCCCTAGTTTTTATCTATGAAACGGGTGAATACAGTCGACTTTGCACCTGGAGAGTCATTAATGAGTTCAGATGGACTCTCTGACTCGCAGCCAAAGATTAACAGCTGAACTGACTCATTACAGTTCGGGCTGCATGTGTGCGTCTGTGTGTGCTTCGGGTTCAGAGGTTGAGTCGCAGCCAGCGGCGGTGAAGGCAGATTCTGGTCACATGGTAACAGCTCACGTGTTCAGCAGCAACAAAGCTCCACATCATCACCTGGAGGCAGTCGCTCTTGTTCTGCAGTTTCAGAGCGTAAAAATGCTTTAAACCGAGCTGTAACCAGTCTTAATGTCGCTGGTCTCACAGCAGCGTTTTCTGTACCTGGATGTGGTGAACATGATGTAATGGTTTAATCTGCAGAGCTGCTGCTGGTGGCAGGGGGCCTGTTGGCAGGGATTCTGTGGCTTTACAATAAAGAGTGAGTCTGAGCACATGTGAAGGGGATTAAACGAAAGAATGAAAAGGTGAAGAAAAAGAGGAAATACTTCAAAATAAAATGTATTTTTCACATAAGCAGGAGTGAGACGGTACAAACTGGAAGATGGAAACGCTGCAAAAGTCACTTAGTTTCTCACTCACTGCTGCTACCAGCTGCTGGATCAGGGGTTCACTTAGTTTCCCACTCACTGCTGCTACCGGCTGCTGGATCAGGGGTTCACTTAGTTTCTCACTCACTGCTGCTACCAGCTGCTGGATCAGGAGTTCACTTAGTTTCTCACTCGCTGCTGCTACCAGCTGCTGGATCAGGGGTTCACTTAGTTTCTCACTGCTGCTCCCAGCTGCTGGATCAGGGGTTCACTTAGTTTCTCACTCACTGCTGCTACCAGCTGCTGGATCAGGGGTTCACTTAGTTTCCCACTCACTGCTGCTACTGGCTGCTGGATCAGGGGTTCACTTAGTTTCTCACTCACTGCTGCTACCAGCTGCTGGATCAGGGGTTCACTTAGTTTCTCACTCACTGCTGCTACCGGCTGCTGGATCAGGGGTTCACTTAGTTTCTCACTCACTGCTGCTACCAGCTGCTGGATCAGGGGTTCACTTAGTTTCTCACTCACTGCTGCTACCAGCTGCTGGATCAGGGGTTCACTTAGTTTCTCACACACTGCTGCTACCAGCTGCTGGATCAGGGGTTCACTTAGTTTCTCACTGCTGCTACCAGCTGCTGGATCAGGGGTTCACTTAGTTTCTCACTGCTGCTACCAGCTGCTGGATCAGGGGTTCACTTAGTTTCTCACTCACTGCTGCTACCAGCTGCTGGATCAGGGGTTCACTTAGTTTCTCACTCACTGCTGCTACCAGCTGCTGGATCAGGGGTTCACTTAGTTTCTCACTGCTGCTACCAGCTGCTGGATCAGGGGTTCACTTAGTTTCTCACTCACTGCTGCTACCAGCTGCTGGATCAGGGGTTCACTTAGTTTCTCACTCACTGCTGCTACCAGCTGCTGGATCAGGGGTTCACTTAGTTTCTCCACAGCAGACACAGTGTTGGATCAGGGGTTCACTTAGTTTCTCCACAGCAGACGCAGTGTTGGATCTCTTGTTAAACGCAGCTGAGACGCAGGAGTTTGAACTTGTTTCCATTTAATTGCCGGCCTCCGCGTGCGGGTGCTGCACGCCTTCTGAGGAACCAACAGGTCTGTGCCTGCAGACAGAATCTCAGGAAAATCATTATTCCGTTTTTAGCTCCGACAGACTGCATGAAGGCAGCTTTTTAACGAGAAGAACTTATATTTCCAGGAGTTTGTCTGCTCAGACGAACTGAAACAGCCAACATGGCCGCAGTGCAGTTCCTCAGCTCACTTTCAGGACTTTAAATCTTTCATTTGTTCTGTGGTGACAGACATGTTCAGAGGTTTTATGGGTATTAAAACGACATGAAACAGAACGCTCTGCATTTAAAAACGACCCCCTGCGGCTCCTACACCGTCACACCTGAATTATGCAGCAGTCGGTAATCAGTAGGTGAAAACGCTTCAGACTGTAGTCAATAATTTATTGTCTCAGTTCAGAAATTAACCTCAGCAGGCTTCATCTCACTCAGTGGGGTCACATGGCACTGAAAGGATCGGATTATTGGCTGAATTACAATCAGACTGAGTTATTAAGTGCATGTAGACACCTTAATCTGACTAAGAATTGGATCGGAAAGTTCAAAGTGCTTCACATAAAATAAAAGCATTGCAGCAGGGAGTGGAAGAAGCATTAAAAATACATAAAAGAACATAAAGAGAAACAAATAAAATCATTTAAATGAATTTAAAAACAAGCAACAGTCCAGATAAGTTCAAATATATTTCATGCATAGACACATGAGAACAGAAATGTCTTTAACCTGGATTTAAAAATGTCTCCATTTGGTGAAAGTTTAATCTCCACTGGCAGTTTGTTCCACTTGTTTGCAGCATAACAGCTAAATGCTGCTTCTCCATGTTTAGTCTGGACTCTGGACTGGACCAGCTGACCTGAGTCCTTGGATCTCAGAGCTCTGCTGGGTTTATATTCTCTGAACAGATCACAGATGTAAACCATCAGCAGGCTTTTAAAATGTATTCTGTGACTGACTGGAAGCCAGAGTAAAGATTTTAAAGCTGCTGTGATGTGTTCAGATCTCTTAGTCCGGGTTAAAACTCCAGCAGCAGCGTTCTGGATGAGCTGCAGATGTTTAATGCTCTTTTTGGGAAGTCCAGTTAAAAGAGCATTACAGTAATCGAGTCTACTGGAGATGAATGCATGGATGAGTTTCTCCTGGGCTGTTTGGGAGAGGAAACCTTTAATTCTGTTGATGTTTCTGAGGTGGTAAAAAGCTGCCTTGGTGACAGCTTTGATGTGGCTGTTGAAAGTCAGATCTGAGTCTATCAACACTCCGAGGTTACCAACCTGGTCAGTGATTGTAAGGTCCCGAGTCTCAAGATATTTACCAACGCTGACCCTCTTCTCTTTGCTACCAAACAGAATGATCTCAGTTTTGTCTTCGTTTAATTGTAGAAAATTCTCTCTCATCCAGGTGTTTACTTCCTCCAGACACATAAAGTTGTGTGTCGTCTGCATAACTGTGATAATTGATGTTAAAGTTCTGCAATATCTGACCCAAAGGGAGCATATACAAGTTAAACAGAAGAGGTCCAAGAATGGACCCCTGGGGGACTCCACAAGCCATGGCCACTCGCTCAGATTCAACAGCTGGAATGGGTACAGCGCCACCTATCATACCGGGGTATGACACGCTTTGTGCCTCTGATCCGATTCATTCACCGCCATATATCCAAGGAGAATTACCCTTGCTCAGCTCAGTCTTATTGTAAATTAGCCAATAATCCGATCCTTTCGGTGCCATGTGACCCCACTGAGTGTCGGCTTTTTCCAAATCTCTTACAGAATGAAGGCGCGTTAACTCGATTAAGTTAAACCGGCTCCTACATGCAGTGAGATTTAACCACGCTGTTCACCTTCAGCGTGGGCGGAGCCGTTTGTTTTACGGATTTATACGTGAAAATACGCTGAAACCTCGACCTGCATCCAGGAGCTGCAGCTTCCAGAGGATCCAGAGTGAGAGCAGAAATCTGGTGATGCAGGATGAATGTGAGAGGAAGACAGAGGGGAGGCTGCAGGCAGCTGCAGAGCATCTCATTATGGTCGTGTCGTGACCTCGTTCATCACTCCTCATTCCTCCCGTGTGTCCTTGGTTTCTCAGCAGTGCGGCTCGCACGCCGCCATGTTTACTCGACTGATTTCACATCTCCTCCTCTTCTCTGTCAGAACAGATTCAGGTGGACACAGAAAGCGTTTTAAACATGGCTGCAGCTCCTGGTCTGTCAGGATAACCTTCCTCTGACAGGCCCGGAGTTAGCTAGTTCGTTAGCTAACAGCTGAAGCTCACTCAGTGGGGTCACATGGCACTAGGGCTGCCAACTCCCTGAAAAATAAATAAAGGACATCTCATTGGCAGGACCGGCCGACCCGATTGCCTTCACTCTTCCTGGTGAATTTTTTAGCCCAGGAAATGATTTTTTTTAACTATTTGACTCGAACCTGAATTGAATTAGATGCATATTTTTGAGTGACATTAACACATGGAAAACAAATTATTATCCAGCAATTCACTTTAATAAAAAAAAATAACTGTTTATTAATTGAATAAAATCAGTATCTTTCTTAAACAGAAACCTGTCCTGCTTAAATTAAAACTGTACACATTAATATAAAACAATAGATAGAAAGCAAAACATTCATCCTGTAATAGTGCACATTTTTAGTGCAATAACAGTGCAAACAGAATGTCTGTAGAAAACTTTCTGTTTGCTTTGTGTCTTCCGCCATCTTCTCCGCGAGCAAAAATACCTCCTCGACCAATGGGATGAGAGTATTCTGTATCGTCATACTTGTTTGTCAATATGCTGTCAGCTCATTGGTCACAGAGCAGGACAAGGCCTGGGAACAAGTTTACCGTACATTTTCACATAAAGCGCCCTGTTATTAATTTCCATTGGCATGATACTGACTATCTTTTTTACTCTCACAGTAATACGGGACAAAGTGCGTCCCTTTTCAGCTCAATAGGGGACAGGTGCTTTTGTTTCTAAATACAGGACGGTTCCGTTTTTCAAGGGACGGTTGGCAACCCTACATGAATCTGAAAGGATCAGATTATTGGCTAAATTATATTAAGAATGAGTTATTAAGGGTAATTCTCCTTGGATATATGGCGGTGAATGAATGGGATCAGAGGCACAAAGCGTGTCATATCCCGGTATGATAGGTGGCGCTGTACCCATTCCAGCTGTTGCTAATAGAGCCACTTCCTGTTGACCTCTTCACCACCAACAACAACAACAAACTCAGGCATTGGAGAAAGATGGAGAACGCAGAGCCAGATGAAGCTACGTCCCTCTACATTTGGTCTGTGATGAGCTGCTTGTTGCACAAACTCGATGCCCAACGGAGCATTCTCCATCGCGTTGTTTGTTTCTTTCTGACAGCGACAACAACAGGAATATCGTCTCCTTTGACTTCCGGGTCACGACCCCGGGAAAACATCTGGAGCATGCGCAGAACCGCAAAGTCTGATTCACCACGTGCTTCAGCGTCTACAAGCAGGTTTAGAGTGACTTTCAGCCCAGTTATCTCGGGGTCTGAATCCGATCCAGTTCTTAGTCAGATTAAGGTGTCTACATGGACTTAATAACTCAGTCTGATTGTAATTTAGCCAATAATCCGATCCTTTCAGGGCCATGTGACCCCGCTGAGTGAGGTTAAACGTGTCGGCTCTGCATCTGCGTTTGAAAGACTTTAGGTTCACACTCCAGCCTGTGGGCTGTTGGTGAGGATGATGTGAGCTGTGATGATGCCCTTGTGACTGTGACACAGCAGCAGGGAAGTCATGAGTCAGCACTTTGTGTGCTCTCCTTCCCCTTTGAAGCCTGTGATGGGAACCGTTCGGTGTTGACTCTTTGGTTCTGAGGTGCTGCTGAATGATCGTCTTTATGAGTCAAACACGTGGCCGGGAACGCTTCTTCTCACCTGACCTTTGGGGCGGCGTCTCCTCCTGTTCTGGAGGGTTTGTGGGACTCTGAAGCCCCTCGGGAGGTTAAGATGACTCTGAGAAGTCATGCTGAAATCACAAGTTTCTCAGCTCCAGCACCTCTCTCTGCTCAGGTCACGATGAGCACATCGGATCTTTTCCTTTGGCTCTCAGAGCAGCTTGTGACGCTTCGGTTAGCTTCGGATAACTGAGGAGGCTGTTCTTTTAGCACCATGTGCTGAGGCTGCAGGGCAGCAGGACGGAGCCATCGACTTATCTGCCTTCTGTTCCTCTTAGTCAGACTCCCGAACCTGAGATGAAGAACTTAAATGAACAGCTGAACTACTGTATTTGCTCCAATGGAGGGAGAGGCCTGGACTTCCATGCCTTCGGCCGGCAGGCTTTTATGTCTGATCATCCTGGTTATCAGCATGACTCGTCTTATTTTCCTGTAATGGGGCAACCAAACACTGAACACTTGTTTATTCTAAAGGCCTCAGTATGCGTCTCCGTGGTTACACAGAGGCTATTAAACCTTTCGAAGTTCTCCGTCGGGATGTCGGATACGCAAGGCAGTTCACCTCCCGATCAGTAGGCGTCGCTACGCTAGACGACCCAATCTCTTACGTCTATGGTGAAAGTGGTTGATTGGTTGTTCACCTTCCGGCTCCGTTCCGCTCCTCACAGTGAACGATGGCGACCGAGAGAGAAAGACTGTTGTTGGAGTTGTTGAAATGTTCAAGATGGCTTGAAATGTTGACCGGCACACAGTAAACTCTTTCAAAAATGGCGGTGTTGTTGTTGTGAGAGGAAGGTACTAACTAACCGGAAAAGTGATTCCGGAAAGGATGTTGTAATATTAGCCGACCAATCACAGACCTTGCGTCTCCTCGATGGATAGATAGATAGAAATGTTGGCCGATGCACGCAAGCGACGGAGAGCGTCTCCGGGAGGGTCTCCGTTGACGGAGAGGGCTCTCCGTAGGCGACCATAAATCAGCCTTAACATGTGTGCTCGCCTGCTAATCGACCGTCTGTCCAGTCGTCACCGTGGAAACCCCCACGACCTCCAACAGAAGTGTGAAAACCCTCCTTCAGTCGTGGGTTTCTGACGCTGCATCGTGTGTCGGGGAGAAATGAAGCAGTGAGCAGGCTAACGAACTGTTAGCTCCAACACGTTCACGTGAAACTGAGTCGAATTCAGCCAACGAGGGTTGAAACGATTGGGATCTTTAGCTTCTCTCGCTTGGTTAGTGGCCGGTCAAAGGAACGGCTTTTTAACAAAGTGTTTTTATGACATTTTCATTTGCAACATGAATGAAGATTTAGATTTGGTCACGCAGATGTTGGAATATCTGTTGGAACTTCTGTTTGCATCTATTTTTTTATTGTTTTACCCCAACGGGACGAAACAGTTCTGGAAGGGTTAGAAGTGAATATTGCGTGGGGTTTTTAACCCCCCCAGTGTGTGATTATTGGCTGCTGGAGTAAATCACGTTACGTTACATTACGTTACGTTACGTTACGTTACGTTACGTTACATTACATTACGTTACTTTACGTTACTTTACATTACGTTACTTTCCGTTACGTTACGTTACGTTACATTACATTACATTACGTTACTTTACGTTACATTACGTTACTTTACGTTACGTTACATTGCGTTACATTGCGTTACATTACGCTACATTACATTACGTTACTTTACGTTACGTTACATTGCGTTACGTTACATTACGTTACTTTACGTTACTTTACATTACGTTACATTGCGTTACATTACGCTACATTACGTTACTTTACGTTACGTTGCGTTACGTTACGTTGCATTACGTTACGTTGCATTACATTACATTACGTTACTTTACGTTACATTGCGTTACGTTACGTTACGTTACTTTACGTTACTTTACGTTACGTTACATTGCGTTGCGTTACGTTACATTACATTACATTATGTTACTTTACATTACGTTACATTACATTACGTTACTTTACGTTACGTTACATTGCGTTGCGTTACGTTACATTACATTACATTATGTTACATTACGTTACGTTACATTGCGTTACATTACATTAAGTTACATTACGTTACTTTACGTTACGTTACGTTACATTACATTGCGTTGCGTTACGTTACATTACATTACATTATGTTACGTTACGTTACGTTACATTGCGTTACATTACATTAAGTTACATTACATTACGTTACTTTACGTTACGTTACATTGCGTTACATTGCGTTACGTTACGTTACATTACGTTACGGTCATTCTGCAAACGCTTTTATCCAAAGCGACTTACAATAAGTGTGTTCCACATCGGTAGGCAAAAGAACTTCAGGTCACAAGAAATCATAAGTGAATTTCCTTCCAAAACCAAACAGCTAAGAGCATAACTAGTGCCAGAGTAAGTGCAGTAAGTTAGGTACCGAGACAAATGGGAGGACAATTAAGGAAACAAAGACAGTTTAGGAAACAAATAAGTGCGTAAGGAGCTGGGAGGAAGCAGGTGACGTCCTCAGAGGGCGGATCTGGGATCTAAATGCACCAACAGCACCCGTCTGTCGTGTGTTTGATTCCCACTGAACTCAGAGTCCTTTCACAGAGTGATGACGTGCACGTTCCAACATTCTGCATCAGCTTGTTTCTCTCTGAACTTTGGTATCTGTTAGCTGTAGTTATAGCAGCCTTTTATCCACCATCATGAAACTGATTACATTCAGCACGCATCGCTGATATTCCTGAAAAGAATTCAGATGAGATCAAAACCTCTGCAGAGAAACCAGACTGTGAATTTACTGATCACACTCAGTGGGGTCACATGGCTCTGAAAGGATCGGATTATTGGCTAAATTACAATCTGAATGAGCTGAGCAAGGGTAATTCTCCTTGGATATATGGCGGTGAATGAATGGGATCAGAGGCACAAAGCGTGTCATACCCCGGTATGATAGGTGGCGCTGTACCCATTCCAGCTGTTGCTAATAGAGCCACTTCCTGTTGACCTCTTCACCACCAACAACAACAACAAACTCAGGCATTGGAGAAAGATGGAGAACGCAGAGCAAGATGAAGCTACGTCCCTCTACATTTGGTCTGTGATGAGCTGCTTGTTGCACAAACTCGATGCCCAACGGAGCATTCTCCATCGCGTTATTTGTTTCTTTCTGACGGCGACAACAACAGGAATATCGTCTCCTTTGACTTCCGGGTCACGACCCCGGGAAAACATCTGGAGCATGCGCAGAACGCAAAGTCTGATTCACCACGTGCTTCAGCGTCTACAAGCAGGTTTAGAGTGACTTTCAACCCAGTTATCTCGGGGTCTGAATCCCATCCGATCCAGTTCTTAGTCAGATTAAGGTGTCTACATGCACTTAATAACTCAGTCTGATTGTAATTTAGCCAATAATCCGATCCTTTCAGAGCCATGTGACCTCACTGAGTGAGTCCTGTTGAAGTGTCTCCCACAGCCTGCCTCACCTGTGGGTGTGTCCTGTGGAACATTGCTGTGTGATGACTGTTTTTCTAATGGAGGTGCAGGAACAACTGATTGTTTTTACGATGGGTGTGGTGCGTTTAAGTGTCTCTGCAGAGGCCACGTCGTCAGTGTACACACACACACACACACACACACACACAAAAACACACATTCTGCTGCCACATGTTTCAGCCGTTAATCACTGACACCTCATGCACTCCCTGTTCTCTTCCACTCTGCCTTTACAGACTCTGCAGGTGATAATAAAACATCCGGCTTCTTCTGGTCAGATTTTCGTTCATCCTGTAAACAAAATCTTTTTCTTTCCTTAAAAACAAGCTGCTCTGTATGCGTTTCACCATAAGGATTTCACACACAAACACCCCAGCTTTAAACGGCCTTTTTAAAAGGATCTGTTTCTTTGTCCTTCGTAAGGTTGGATTTATTCAGCTGCAGAATCGGATGCTACAGATTTCTGCTGTTTGTGGGCAAATGGAGCTGCACTGACATCTGTCTGCAGGCTGCAGTCCTGGAAGAGTTTCCTTCAAAATGTGTTCTTATCGGGCTCCAAAAAAGCTATTTTATCCTTTAATTTCACCTTCTTTTCAGCTGCTGATGAAGAAATAAGAAAAAAAACATTCTACAAATGTTCAAATCTGCTCCAATTTGGCGTTTTTGCTTGAAGATTGACTGAATATTTCCTCATTAAATCATGTTACTGCGGCTTTAACTCGTTGCTGACTCTTCTTCTGCCTCCTTCCCCATCAGATCCTCTGACTCAGTGTCTCCATGGTGAAGTGGGCGGGGTCTGATGTCAGCCCACCCTCCCGTAGAACATCCCACCATGCCCACCATGGTTTCTAGGCTTCCGAAGTTTGGCTCGCGGCCCCGGTCCCAGACGGCGCCAGCAGCCACTGCGACCGCCACCGCCGGCAGCACGCGCCTCACCAACGGCTTCTACCACCATCCCGGGCCGGCCGAGGTCAACAACGCCATCGCTGCGCCGCCTTCCTCTGCCAAGCAGAACGGATTTATCAGAGTGCCGGGTTCGTTTTCCATGAAATGGAGGAACGAGAGCGGGATGGCGGAGGATGGAGCGAAAGGAGGGAACGCCGCGCAGAGTCGCGGCGGCTTCCATCAGTATTACGCCCAGCGGCAGCAGGGATCCCCGGTGCTGTCGCAGCGCGACGCCAAGAAGCCGACCGCATCATCCCCGTCGCCACAGTCCGCCGCCAGATCCCTCCCGGCCTCTAAAAGTGGATCCCGCGGCTCCAAACTGAGCCAAACCACATCTGGCCCGACCAACGGGAGTCTGGCATCCAAACCGTGGAGCAGCAGCGCTCTGAGACAGCCTCAGAGTCTCGTCCGTCCTCCTGGTTCCAGGCCAACCTCCGGTCTGGGATCTCGAGCCGGCTCCCCCCTCCAGAAGAAGCCGCCGGCCAGCCGCTCCCACTCCAGCGAAAGCCTCGGCAGCGTTCCCTCCGGCCGGCTGTCGGAAGGCGACCGCTTTCGCTCCCGCAGCCTCACCCAGGTCCGGAATCAACCCTCAGCCTCCTCCTCCGCCCTCCCTTGCTCCCCCGTTATCACCCGCTCCTACTCCAGTAACAGGGCCGCCCAACGGGGACCCCCCCCCGCCGCCTCCGGGCAGGCGCCGAGCAGAGGAAGCCTGCTGAAACCGGCCGTGATCAGCCTGGCAGGCAGAGCCGGGGGCATCAGAACCCAGACTGCTTCGGGGAAGACGTGGGTCAGCATCCCGTCCATCCTGCCCCCATCCGCCCTGAAGAAGCCCCTCCTGCCCAGCCTGGGCCCCGCCTCCAGGCCCACTGGCATCAGTTATAAGCTGTCGCGCCCATCCTTCGTGAAGCAGGTCCGCCCCCTCCGGGTGACCCAGGCCGATGTGTGTGGAGGTGAGCAGGAAGTGAGCCGAGAACCGAACCGTCGGCGGAACTCACTGGAGACGCCTTCATCTGCAGAAAACAGCCCAGGTGGTTCTCTCTCTCCCTGATTCTTTTATTATTTCTTTAGTAATCGCTCATTTCATACCATCTAATCTTCTGATCTCCCCTCAGAAAACACCCCGGAGGCTCCAGAGAGCCTGTTGGCTGCCCCCGTGTCCCAGGGAGAGGTATCGATGGTGGGCGAGATGCTGGAGGACATGTCCCTGTCCTCCACCTCCTCTCTGGATCGAAATGACATCAGTCAGGAGTACATGGACGACTTTGACAACCTGGGTGAGAAAAAGACGAAAAAACCCAAAAATCAAACTCTTTTGAATGATTTGACACCTCAGATGGTTTAGTTTGGTAAAAACTAGGGCTGGGCGAGTTAACTCGTTAATTTTTTAACGCCGATAAATATTTTATCGCGCATTAACGCAGGTTTTATAATTGTAAAAGTCTGTTGCTCACAGGCTTTTATTTTGAAAGAATGTTGCCCACAGGCTTTTATTTTGTAAGAATGTTGCCCACAGGCTTTTATTTTGTAAAAGTCTGTCGCTCACAGGCTTTTATTTTGTAAAAGTCTGTTGCTCACAGGCTTTTATTCTGTAAAAGTCTGTTGCTCACAGGCTTTTATTTTGTGAAAGTCTGTTGCTCACAGGCTTTTATTCTGTAAAAGTCTGCTGCTGTCTGCTGTGGAACAGGAAAAGAAAGTAATCGGCGGATCCACCAAACATGGAGAAGGGTACGGAACTTTTACTCGGCCATTTTCATTTTAAAGTTCTTCCAGACGGCGGAGTCGACAGAACCAAAGTCATCTGTAAACACTGCCAAGTTGAATTGTCTTCTCAGCGTAGTAGTTCCAGTCTAAAATATCACTTAAAGGCAAAACACACAACTGATAGCAGCAAGTCATTCAAGGAAACAGACAGTGGAGCGAGGCTTCTACATAAAAACTACAGAAAGATGCTGATGTTAAAAGTGTGTTTGCACAGCAAATGTTATGGCACTTTCATTCATATGGCAGCACATTTAAAATAAAGCTAAATGCTAAAGCTATACGCTACTTTTGGATTTTGCGTACAAATGCAATTAATCGTGATTAATTCGATTAAAAACTTTAATTGTTGCCCAGCCCTAGTAAAAACAAAGTAAAAACAAAAAAAACTGAGGCTAACAGATCAGTAAGCTAACAGATCAGTAAGCTAACAGATCAGTAAGCTAACAGATCAGTAAGCTAACAGATCAGTATATCGAGCTACGCTGACCACCTTCGTTCTTTTTTTACACATTCATAGGAAATGGAGGCGTGGGCATTCTTCTTTCATCCAAAAACGATGAAGACGATTCAGGTCTCGACCAGTCATGCACCAGGTTTGACGATGACAAGTTGGCGATGGATGGGGTCACCAAGGCAACAGGGCTGTGTTTTCTGGATGATGGGATCGACTGGACAGGCACAGGTGGTGAGTCTTACAGGATTACCCTTCAGATCAGTCAAAGTGTTGAAAAATTTAACATTTTGAAAATTGTTCCTGTTCAGGTGAACGAAGAGAGCATCGGCTGAACCAACTTTCCCACCAGAGAAGGTCCAGTCAGGCGGACTACCATGACCAGGTACTTCCCTAAAACTAGTTTAAATATGTAATATAATGTAGAGGAAAGAAAGCGGGAATAAAACGGGTATTATATGGGAGTTAAAGGACATTTCCTGGTTTAAAAAAACAACAAATAATTCAGTTTTTTTCTGAATTTAGAAGCAGAAAATGAAAGTCCAACTTTCCCGTTTTGTCTTTAAGAAATATTTGTTGTATAGATGACTTTCATCTGGCTTCATGGATACGTATAGCTCAGTGTCATCTGCAGAGCGATGGACTTTAATGCCATGCTGTCTGATAATGTGGCCTAATGGAAGCACGTACAAACTGTCTGAGAACAGATTCCATTATTTACTCTGCTGTGTAGGGAAAGCAGTTTTTTCTTTAAACATTGACTCAAACTTTGGGAAACTTCGGTAACCTTGTCAAATTGAGGTATTCCAGTCTAAGTGCTCCGAGCAAAAGCTGCGTAGAAAGCTAATTCTATAGCTAGCCAAAGCTAGCTAAAGCTAATAAGGTTCATTTGTAATGAGCAAAGCCAACTTAAGAGGACCAAAAAGTTTAAAAGCAGAGGTTGGAAGTATTTGGATTAAGAGGAGATTGTCAGACCCCTGACTGAAATTCCTCTGATTGTTTTGTTTTTGAAGAATTTAAGAAGAAAAGAGGAGATTAGCTCTCTATTGTTGTCTCACATTAAAGGCTTTAATGTGACACTCAGCCCTCAGAAACTCTTACAGAGTAAACATCTGAACACTTTTGGGTCTCTGAGACACTGAAGGCACCTGCCAGCTGAGCAAACATTCCCTTTTTGAAACCCCAGATCTCCATAAAAGATATTTTACTGAAGCAAACAAGTTGCGTTTCTTTCATTGTACGGAAGCAGCAGGTGCAGCTGGGTGCTTTGACCGCGCCCATGACAGTTAAACACAGTCCCTCCTCGGTTAATTGTTCACCGGGTGCAGAAGCAGTTTCCACAGCCTGAGCGATCCAGCTGCAATGAGCCGATGTTTGTTCTGCTTTCAATCCACTAAAGCTTCAAAAAGCATCAGCGGCCATTTCAGCATTTTAGCTAACAGCGGCGTAGAAAACAAAGTTTCTGGAAGCTTCAAAGTAAGAAAACATTTACCTGCTTTCATTTTCAACAGAATGAATCCTGAACAAACCACAGAAAAAAAATGTGAATAACACAACAACATGTTTGAGTAGTTTAGAACCTTTAACACTTATAAATGCATAACTCTATTTAAAATGTGGTCAAATCTAGAGCTGGGCGAGTTAACTCGTTATTGTCGCTTTAACACATTAATTATTTAACACCGATAAATACTTTATCGCGCATCAACGCAGGTTTTATTTTATTTTATATATATATATATATATATATTTTTTTTTTTTACAAATTTAAAAAAATAAATAAAATTGGGGGGGCTTTTGTGCCTTTTAATGGATAAGAAAGTTCAGAGAGACAGGGAGCAGGGGGCAGAGAGAGGGGGAACAACATGCAGCACTGGGCCGTCCGATGCGGGACTCGCAGGCTTTTATTTTGTAAAAGTCTGTCGCTCACAGGCTTTTATTTGGTAAAAGTCTGTCGCTCACAGGCTTTTAGTTTGTAAAAGTCTGTTGCTCACAGGCTTTTATTTTGTAAAAGTCTGTTGCTCACAGGCTTTTATTTTGTAAAAGTCTGTTGCTCACAGGCTTTTATTCTGTAAAAGTCTGCTGATGTCTGCTGCGGAACAGGAAAAGAAAGTAATCGGCGGATCCACCAAACATGGAGAAGGGTACGGAACTTTTACTCGGCCATTTTCATTTTAAAGTTCTTCCAGACGGCGGAGTCGACAGAACCAAAGTCATCTGTAAACTCTGCCAAGTTGAATTGTCTTCTCAGCGTAGTAGTTCCAGTCTAAAATATCACTTAAAGGCAAAACACACAACTGATAGCAGCAAGTCATTCAAGGAAACAGACAGTGGAGCGAGGCTTCTACATAAAAACTACAGAAAGATGCTGATGTTAAAAGTGTGTTTGCACAACAAATGTTATGGCACTTTCATTCATATGGCAGCACATTTAAAATAAAGCTAAATGCTAAAAGCTATACGCTACTTTTGGATTCATTTTTGGATTTACAAATGCGATTAATCGTGATTAATTAGATTAAACATTTTAATCCTTGCCCAGCCCTAGTCAAATCCAAACTCAGATTAACTGGATTAATTTTATTATATCCTGATTCGTAAAAACTTTGAATTGATTCGACTGTTTCTTCATCTTTTTTGGGTCAATTTGAAAATTAGATTAAAATGTTCTCTCTCAGTTTTGGAATAGCTTAAATTCAGTTTTTTGGTTCGTCCCTTCTCGTCCACAGGGCGGTTCGTCCCTGGACCTGTCTCCCTCCGACAGCTGTGGCTCCGCGGGCACCTACATGTGGGACGAGGAAGGCCTGGAGCCGCTGGGGGGCGTCACCACATCCGCATCCATCCACACCAACAGCAACACCACTCACCACATCGGGAGCTTCGACTCGGACATCAACAGCATCGTAAGAAAAAAATCCGTCCGTCCTTTTCTGTGTGCCTGCAGTCGCCTGTGAGGGCAGAAGGTTTCTGAGAAGTTTCTGAGTTTTAGATGCTCAGTTCTTACTTTAGCAGACTTCCTTTAGAGCATGTGTGTCAAACTCAAGGCCACGAGAGCTTAAAAGGTCTGATTGTCTAAAAATAAATAAGTCAAATACGTGCAGTGACCAAAAACTCACAATGCATGCCGATTATGTTAAGCGCGAAGTGACGGCATCCCGCCACAAGACTGTAATGTTTCCAAATCAATGCGATTTTCCCAACAAATGGAATTGAGAAATACAAATAATGGCTGTGTTCGAAACTGCATACTTCTCCTACTACTCCTACTAACTTTTTGAGTTAGTATGCGAGTTTGAGTAAGCGAGAAGTTCCCTGATGCATACTAGATTCTCCTAAATGTTGGGTATGCATCATGAGGTTACTACTCATACTCAAACTACCCAAGATGCAACATAACGTGACGTCGCCGATCGTCATTTCCTGTCAAAACGGCAGTTTCAAGCTAGCTACAACGAGGGTAGGTTCACTTCCTGTTTTCAAAACAAAAGCACCAATTGTATGGTAATGGCTTTCCCTATGATAAAAGGCAACGGGTATTTTATTTTGTGAAAATAATCGTAAGTGCGTTGCTCACTGCGGCTAGCTTTAGTAGCGCCGAATTCGTGGGAACAAAATTGTAAATAGCCGGTATTTTGTCAGGTTTTCAACACGTTGGGGATCTAAACGACTACTTTCTCACCTGAAAATGTTTCAAATGTTGCTAAAGTTTACAGAGTTTAGAGCTTAAGAGAAATCAGCTTCAGGCCGGCTGATTTCGGCTCGGGCAGGAGCCAAATGCATTGTCGGTAAACGATCTGCATACTGTCTGATCGATGAGTATGTAGTATGCGGTTTCGAACACAGCCTGTGTGAACAAACAGGAGACGACTCATATCTCTGTCAGTGTTTATGGTCATTCTGGTTTCCATGAAACAGAAGGACTTCCTTCTCTGCCATCTTCACCTTCGTTGTGAGAGTTTGTAAGTTTAATAAGTGGAACAGTTTTGGGTTTACTGAAGAAAACGTGAGCCTCCTGTTTTCCGTAAATCGATCTAACAGACATTCCCAACACCAGGGGGCGCCGCTGCGCAGACGGCTAAGGAGGCTATGTTTAATATGCTGCTTCTTTGGGTAAAGATGTCGCTGCTTTGGAAGGTTTGGGGCACTGTTTCTGCTCACAGACACTGGTTTGCTTCAGTAAATCCCTCCACTGGCACCGCGTCATGTCCTGCGAACAGAGCAGCCGTGAAAATGGAAGAAACCCCCCAAAAGGACAAAAAGTGGGGTGTTTGATATTCAAGTGGCATCAGCTCCGTCCTCATGTGCTCCAGTTTAGACGGAGAACCAGAAACCAGCTGCCAAAAACGGGCCCAAGGATGGTTTCCTGTGAGAACCGAGCGGATGGGAAAGCTTTGATTTATTTTCCAGGACTGTTGCTGTCAGAGCCGTCCGACTCTGTGACGAAGCCACGCCTCATCACACCTTTTCAAAGTGTGTCTGAAAGGCTGAAAGCTTTGTCATCCCCCCTGTGAGCTTCAGTAAACCTGCACATCATGACCACGCTCGTATTAAAGAGCTGCTGCTGCTCTGAGCTTTTTATTCCCACAACCAGCCTCCATGTTGATCTCATGTCTGCATCAGGCCAGCTGACTCTAAAGGACGTCCTCTGTCGCCCCCTAGTGTCCACTTAGGACAGTACAGTGCGTTTCATTTATGCAAGGCATCTTTATTTATACAGAGCATTTCATACCACAGGCAACTCAGTGTGCTTTACATAAAGGCATTTAAAAGAACAGCATAAAGCAGCATAAAAACAATTTAAAGAGAATGAAAAAATAGAATAAAAATTAAAACACAGTTAAAAGCAATCAAAGAAGAGGGGAAAAAGAAAAATATAAACTCAACCATAAGCACATGGAAAGAGAAATGTTTTTTACCTGGATTTAAAGTGCTCACAGTTGGGGCTGAGTTCAGAAGAAAGCTGCTTCACCGTGTCTAGTTTGAACTCTGGGCTCCACTATCTGACCTGAGTCAGCAGATCTCAGAGCTCTGCTGAGTTTATACTCTACCAGCACACTGGAAAAAATGCCCCTCCAAAAATAAGTAAGAAAAACAACAAATACGAGACGTTTTTGCTTGAAATAAGCAAAAAAAAAATGGAACGAGTGAAAATCGGCTTGTCAAGATTTCTTGAAATAAAATGTGATATTTAGGACTTTTGAGATAAAAGTGATCTTGAAATTAGCTTAAAAACCTCTTCAAATGTAAAAAAAAGCTTGTTTCATTTGATATGTGACTCAAAACAATTTGTTTTCAAGACTTTTTCATTTAACAAGATATTCCAGATGTATTGTATTAAAACAAGTCCCTATATCTGGCTGAAATGGTGCTTGTTAGGCAGTTGTGTCTTATATTAAGTGTAATGAGATATTTTTGACTAGAAATGAGACAAATATACTTGGTAAGACTTTGATTTTTTTCCAGTGCATGTCATTCATTTGTTCTGGACCTAAACCGTTCCGTGATTTGTAGATGAGCAGCAGAACTTTAAAATCTATTCTGTATCTGAGCGGGAGCCGATGTAAAGACCTGAGAACTGGGGTGATGTGATGTGATCTCTTTGTTCTGGTTAAAACTCGGGCTGCAGCGTTCTGAATGAGCTGCAGCTGTTTGAGACTCTTTTGGGGGAGTCCAGTCAGAAGACCGTTAGCATTAGCATGTAGCATGAATCAGCTTCTCCTGATCTGTTTGGGACCTGAAACCCTTCATCCTGGATATGTTCTTAAGCTGATAAAAGGCTGATTTGGTGACTGATTATGTTTTTTTGTATGTTCTGAAGGCGCTACCAGAACCTGTTTGTAGCTCGGCGGTTTTTGAAGAGTCCTGTGTTTTGGTTTTATGTTATTTTGACTAAAACTGGTTTTGAAGCCTCTTGGTTTGTTTGATTTTGTTTTGGTTTTGTTTGGAGTTTTGAATTCCCTCTCTAACTTTAAGATGTAATTATTTGTTTTGGAGTTTTGTTTTATTTAGGGTGTTGTTTTAAGAGCCTCTTTTGACTTGTGGATTGTTGTAAAATTTCAGCTTTAATTCCACGAAAAAGAAAACTAAACAATAAACGCTTAACTATTTTTACCTTTAAAACATCTGGATAATTTTATTTCTATTTTATTTTCTTTAATGTTACTTCTCCCACCCCCACCAGTCAGAAGACCGTTACAGTAGTCGAGTCTGTTGGAGATGAAAGCATGAATCAGCTTCTCCTGATCTGTTTGGGACCTGAAACCCTTCATCCTGGATATGTTCCTAAGTTGATAAAAGGCTGATTTGGTGACTGATTTGATATGATAGTTGAAGGTCAGGTCTGAGTCTATCAGCACGCCGAGGTTCCGGACTCGGTCTTTAGTTTCTAGAGACTCAAGATGTTTACTGACAGCAAACCTCTTCTCTTTGTTGCCAAACACAATGACCTCAGTTTTTAATTGATTTTAACTGAAGGAAAGTTTGGTTCATCCACTTTTTGACTTGCTCTAAGCAGTCGCACAATGACTCTATAGGACTGCAGTCATCTGGAGACAGTGCCAGATATATCTGTGTGTCATCTGCATAGCTGTGGTAGTTGACTTTAGAGTTCTTCAGAATTTGACCCAGAGGCAGCATGTATAGAGTGAACAGAAGGGGTCCAAGAACTGACCCCTGAGGAACTCCACATGTCATAGCCACTCGATCAGATTGATTACTTTCAATAGTCACAAAATAACTCCGCTCCTCCGAGTAGGACCTGAACCATTCTAGGACTGTCCCAGCCTCTAATGCCTCCATTTAAACCCAGACTGTTTTAGGTTTTAAAGTAGTTGTCAAAACGTATTTAGTTACAGCGGGTGAAATAAGTACTGAACACGTCACCATTTTTCTCAGTAAATATATTTCTAGAGGTGCTAATGACATGAAATTTTCACCAGATGTCGGTAACAACCCAAGTAATCCATACATGCAAAGAAACCAAAACAAATAAGTTCAGAAATTAAGTTATTTGTAATAAAGTGAAATGACACAGGGAAAAAGTATTGAACACGCTTACTGAAATTTATTTTATACTTTGTACAAAAGCCTTTGTTGGCAATGACAGCTTCAAGACGCCTCCTGTATGGAAAAACTAGTCGCATGCATTGCTCAGGTGTGATTTTGGTCCATTCTTCCACACAAACAGTCTTCAAATCTTGAAGGTTTCATGGGCCTCTTCTATGAACTCTGATCTTTAGTTCTTTCCATAGATTTTCTATTGGATTCAAGTCAGGTGATTGACTGGGCCAGCCTAGCAGCTTTATTTTCTTTCTCTGAAATCTGAGTTTCCTTGGCTGTGTGTTTGGGGTCATTGTCTTGCTGAAATGTCCACCCATGTTTCATCTTCATCATCCTGGTAGATGGCAGCAGATTTTGATCAAGAATGTCTCTGTACATTTTTCCATTCATCCTTCCTTCAATTATTTGAAGTTTGCCAGTACCATATGCTGAAAAACAGCCCCACGCCATGATGTTCCCACCTCCAAACTTCACTGTTGGTATGGTGTTTTTGGGGTGATGTGCAGTGCCATTTGACCTCCAAACATGATGTGTATTATGGCATCCAAAGAGTTCAATTTTGGTCTCATCTGACCAGACTATATTCTCCCAGTATTTCACAGGCTTGTCTAAATGTTGTGCAGCAAACTTTAAACGAGCTTCAACATGCTTTTTCTTCTTCTGATTCACAACAATTCTTTTCACTCCTCTGTCAGAAATCTTGCGAGGAGCACCTGGTCGTGGTCGATTTATGGAGAAATTATGTTCTTTCCACTTCCGGATTATGGCCCCAACAGTACTCACTGGAACATTCAGAAGTTTAGAAATCCTTCTGTAACCAATGCCATCATTATGGTTTGCAACAATAAGGTTGCGAAGGTCTTGAGAGAGCTCTTTACTTTTACCCATCATGAGATGTTTCTTGTGTGATACCAGAGACACCTTTTTATACACCTTTTTTATCATTTGGGACTGAACCAGCAGATATTAATTTGCACTGACAAGGGGCAGGATTGCTTTCTAATTACTGGGAGATTTCAGCTGGTTTCTTGGCTTTCCATGCTTTTTTGCACCTCCTTTTCTTCACGTGTTAAATACTTTTTCCCTGTGCCATTCCACATTATTCCACATAACTTAATGTCTGGACATCTATGGTTTGATTTCTTTGTATGTATGGATTACTTGGGTTGTTACCGACATCTGGTGAAAATTTCATGTCAATAGCACCTCTAGAAATAAATTTACTGAGAAAAATGGTGACGTGTTCAATACTTATTTCACCCGCTGTATGTTCACTGGCTTTACAGTTTCTCTTTAAGATATAAGCAATAAAAATTGGAAGCTATTTCATGTGGTTTAGTCTTTATTCAGGGTTGTCTGGTCTCTGAGATCTAATGAAGGTCACATGTTTTACTGATCACACTGATAGATTATCACAGTTGTAAATCGGTTATTAGTAAAGAAACGGCTGTAGAAGTCGGTACGTTCCAGCTGTCGGTCATAACAATCAGCATCAGTCAGGAATCGGCACTTCTGATCTCAGGTTGGAGATGCTGGTCATCAATATTCATCAGTTCATCATTCAATTAAAATCAGGAGATGATCACAGATCAGAATTATTGATCACAGAATTATCTTTAACAGAGTCTGGACTGATGTCTCAAGTTTTTCTCTTTAAAACAAACATTTATACCAGATTCTCTACTTTGTTTGTTGATAGAATTGCACATAATTTAAAAAAAGATGTTATTGAATATATTTTTCTGACCACCAGGGGTCAGTGTTGCTCTGAGTTTTGGGAAAACTCCTCATTTGTGTTGAAGCTTAAAACTGTCAGTGAGGCTGCTGGTTTCAGAAAGATTCTGTCAGGTCAGAGACATCGAGTGTTTGGTGTCCTCTCAGAGAGCGTTTTTTATTTATTGAGATGTCTGCAGGAACAGATCTGAACATGTTGGTTTGCTTTGGGAAAATCCTCAGGATGAGGTCAGAAACCCAGCGAACTAAACAGTTTTTTCTTCCCACAGTCGCCTCCTGCACGCATGATGAACAGAATGTCTCTGATTTGATTGGATTACAATGAACTGAACTGTACAGTAATTGATTTGGTTCTTTATAAATCAAACTGCTAGCTGTTAGCTTTTAACACCGACCGTATGCTACAGTGTTTATTCTAACCCGATTAGCCGGCAGCCTCTAGTTTCCTCTAAATTTATTGCTTTTCTGAAGCTCAAAAACTTAATCAGCTTTAGGGTTTGAAGTTGTTTTCATTACTCTTTTGTTTTGAGCTCATTTCACTGTTTAACAATATGTTTTGTGCTGTTATGAGCAGCAGAAGTAAAGAGAACTTTTCCTCTCTGGAGGAAGAATAAAACAGGGAAAGCCTTTTAGTCTTTTTTTTACTCAGAATCAGGTGGAAACTTTGAAAGTTTCCTTCATTTCATGCCATGAATCCCAGCAGGCCGAGCTGAGAAAACGCTGTAAATGATGCGAAAATCATCTGTTCCTCCAGTGATGTTCAGTGTTTTCTAGTTTCAGTGGCTCCACATTTCCCAGAGATTTTAATTAGCTTGTTTAATGAGTGTCACACATCAGCAGGGTAAATGTGAAGTAGAACAGTGGTACTTTTATTCCAGTTTGCTTCTGTTCAGCTAATAATTCAGGTAATAAAGGACTAAATATAGTTTGGTTATTATAGAACTAATGTCCAATATATCCCAACAATGGTTCTAATTAGCTTTTGGTGGCATGAAATCCCCCTTTTAGCATCTTTAGCTTCCTTTTTGAGTCCCTTTGACCTGATTTAGACGGTAAAATGCATCCTAATCTGCTTCGGTTGGATGGTTGTGTTGCTCCCATGAGCTCAGAAATGAAAATGTTTAGTTTTATCAGATATTTTTTTACTTGTGATGCTTCTAAAAGCTCTTTCTTTAAATTTCCCGGGACTGTTTCATGATGTTCTGATCTGTTTTTAGGACCTCCTGAATAACCTGGACTCTTGTGATTTGGCTGATGATGACCTCATGCTGGATGTGGACTTCCCAGAAGACGCCTCTATGCACAGCGGTATGTTTAGAAACACTTAGGCTGTGTTCGAAACCGCATACTACATACTACATACTACATACTACATACTGCATACTACATACTGCTCATCGATCAGACAGTATGCAGAGCGTTTACCCACAATACATTTCGCTCCTGCCCAAGCTGAAATCAGCCGGCCTGAAGCTGATTTCTCTTAAGCTCTAAACTCTGTAAACTTTAGCAACATTTGAAACATTTTCAGGTGAGAAAGTAGTCGTTTAGATCCCCAACGTGTTGAAAACCTGACAAAATACCGGCTGTTTACAATTTTGTTCCCACGAATTCGGACGCTACTAAAGCTAGCCGCAGTGAGCGACGCACTTCCTGTTATTTTCACAAAATAAAATACCCGTTGCCTTTTATCATAGGGAAAGCCATTACGATACAATTGGTGCTTTTGTTTTGAAAACAGGAAGTGAACCTACCCTCGTTGTAGCTAGCTTGAAACTGCCGTTTTGACAGGAAATGACGATCGGCGACGTCACGTTACGTTGCATCTTGGGTAGTTTGAGTATGAGTAGTAACCTCATGATGCATACCAACATTTCAGAGAATCTAGTATACATCCGGGAACTTCTCGCTTACTCAAACTCGCATACTAACTCAAAAAGTTGGTATGAGTAGTAGGAGAAGTATGCGGTTTCGAACACAACCTGGCTCTTCTTTGATAAAGGCCGAGTCCAGAAACTATTTCTTTGCCAAAAATTCAATTTAGCATCTATGACGTTTGTAAAGGTTCCATTACGATACACATAACTGAGATAGCTTTAACTACTGAAGGTTAGCAAAACGGCTAACCGTTAGCTAAGTGTTCATTTTACATGTTCCAGGTCCGCTAATAGTTACATGTTGCAGCTAATAAACATTGGCTCTTCTTTGATAAAGGCAGAGTCCAGAAACTATATCTTTGCCAAAAATTCAATTTAGCATCTATGACGTTTGTAAAGGTTCCATTACGATACACATAACTGAGATAGCTTTAACTATTTTTTTATTTTTTTATTTTACCTTTATTTTACCAGGAAAATAGACCCGTTGAGATTAAAAATCTCTTTTACAAGGGCGTCCTGAAGGTTAGCAAAACAGCTAACCGTTGGCAAAACAGCTAACCGTTAGCTAAGTGTTCATTTTAGATGTTCCAGGTCCGCTAACAGTTACATGTTGCAGTTAATAAACACTGGCTCTTCTTTGATAAAGGCCTAGTTCAGAAACTATATATTTGCCAAAAATTCAATTTAGCATATATGACGTTTGTAAAGGTTCCGTTACGATACACATAACTGAGATATCTTTAACTACTGAGGGTTAGCAAAACGGCTAACCGTTAGCTAACTGAAATGGCTTACTTAAATTTGGCTAGCAGTCAAGAACAAAAGGGCTGTTCAACAACTAGTTAACAGTTAAACCTGCAATATCACATCGTGTAAACTGTGATGTGAGCCTGTTGGGAAGATATCTGAAGAGATGTGAAAGAATCATCTCAATCTTCTTGTTCACAAGAGTTACAGACATGTCAATAAACTAAGTGAAGGTCAATGAGATGGCCAGCAGCTACTAAACTTGTCATGATGGAAACTTTTGTTCTATATTATTGATATTATTGATATTCTGCAGACGCAGATGGGCTGTCCCACATGGCGGAGTGGAGGAGGAGGCAGCTCTGTTGGGGAACGCAGGACATCCACAATGAGAATGAAAGGTGAGGTCCGAGTACTCTGTGTGTGCTGGTCCTGTTATAGAAATGTTATTATTATAGATAGATCCCAAAATAAAGTAGGAATCAGTTGACAAACTGTTGGGAAGGAGGAAGACTTGTGTCCACACCGAAGTTTCATCTGATCAGGGCAGGAGAACGAGTTTGTGTGCATGAATGTTAAGAGCGATTATTGACTGAACCGAGGGCTCAAGTTCAGAATGGGTCACGAGACTGATTGACCTTATTGGAAAGGTCATGAATGCAGCCATATGTGTGTCTTATTAGCAAGAGAAGATGGACGCAGGGTCGGTAAAATCAATCAGGGTTACTTACTCTTCTGAATACATTTACAGGCATATCTGAGACAGAAGTGAGAGAATGATCCAGGGGGGATGGATTATCTTCTGGACATTTGTAAATAATGTGAGATAAACTATTAATATGCATGAGCCCACGATCGGTCTCTTTTCACATGTCAGAATTCAGTTTACGTTGATGCTGATCATTGACATATCCCAGACCATAATTATCCCTGCTTAACAATTCCACTTTGCATTCTATATATTGAAAATATAGCAGTTTTTGTGAGTTTTTTTTTTTTTTCTTTTTTTTACAGAAATTGGCGTTTACATCATATACACTAGTATTTAAAGGGTTAAATTTTTGAAAATAATTGAAAACTTGGTAGTTATGATCAGAACTGAAGTGGAATAAAAGATACGCTACCTCCGTACGTTAGCTCGTACGTTAGCTCCGTACATTAGCTCGTACGTTAGCTCCGTACGTTAGCTCCGTACATTAGCTCGTACGTTAGCTCCGTACGTTAGCTCCGTACGTTAGCTCGTACGTTAGCCCATACGTTAGCGCCGTACGTTAGCGTCGTACGTTAGCTCGTACGTTAGCGTCGTACGTTAGCTCGTACGTTAGCGTCGTACGTTAGTGCCGTACGTTAGCTCCGTACGTTAACTTGTACGTTAACTCGTACGTTAGCGCCGTACGTTAACTCCGTACGTTAGCTTCCCATCATTTTAATACCAGTTGACCAAACACGACTGTGAAAATTTCACTTGAATCTGTACGAATTGTCAGTTTGACTGTTAAGATAGAAGCTTGTTAGCCTGTTCACTCAGTTTATCCATCTCTGAGAAAGTCACTGCAAAAGTTAAACATTTTCAACTCAAATTGTCCGAATGCGGCTGTTGTACCCGCATGTTGTTTTTGTGTTGGATCTCGATGCCCATCAAGTCCAAAGGCAGTAGGACGGCGCCGGCCGTCATCGTGCATCACAATCACCGGTTTCTCTGATGTGTCCTCAGTGATATCCAGTGCTACAAGCTGGCAGAAGATCCTGGAAACAAAAGGACGGACACGACCGCGGATGGCGACCACGTCCTCGACCTCATTCCCACCAGGTAACGAAACACCTGTTGGGTTTGATCCCGAAAAGATCAAAGCTTAGAGTCTGCTTCGTTGTGTGAAAGTTGGAGGAGAACTCTTCTCATTATTTCCTGGTAGTTGTCTTGTGTACCAGTATAATATCGATCCTGTGTAGCAGAACCTGACCTCTGACCTCTGACCTCCCTGCAGGTCAGCCTGCCTGTCCCCCGGTACTTTGGGTCTGGATGCTGAGGAGCTGGCTGAGGACTGCTCTGCAGTCAGGTCACAGCTGGAGTTCCTGCAGAGGTTCCTGTTGCAGGTGGGACATCAGCATCTTTCTGTAGTTTTTATGTAGAAGCCTCGCTCCACTGTCTGTTTCCTTGAATGACTTGCTGCTATCAGTTGTGTGTTTTGCCTTTAAGTGATATTTTAGACTGGAACTACTACGCTGAGAAGACAATTCAACTTGGCAGTGTTTACAGATGACTTTGGTTCTGTCGACTCCGCCGTCTGGAAGAACTTTAAAATGAAAATGGCCGAGTAAAAGTTCCGTACCCTTCTCCATGTTTGGTGGATCCACCGATTACTTTCTTTTCCTGTTCTTTTACAAAATAAAAGCCTGTGAGCAACAGACTTTTACAAAATAAAAGCCTTTGAGCTACAGACTTTTACAATAATAAAATAAATAATAAAACAGGGGTGGTTTGTGGCGTAGTGGGCTGAGCAGGCGCCCCATGTACAGAGGCTATAGTCCTCGCTGCAGCTGCATGTCGTTCCCCCTCTCTCTGCCCCCTGCTTCCTGTCTGTCTGAACTTTCCAACAAAAGCACAAAAGCCCCCCAAAAATGTTTAAAAAAATAAAATTAATTAAATAAATAAATAAATAAATAAAAACTACGTTAATGCGCGATAAAATATTTATCGGTGTTAAATAATTAACGAGTTAACTCGCCCAGCCCTAGTTGAAACATTAGATTGTGTTTAACGTGTTTAACGTGTTAGCATGTTAACGTGTTAGCATGTTAACGTGTTTAACTTGTTTAACGTGTTAACGTGTTTAACGTGTTAGCATGTTAAAGTGTTTAACGTGTTAACGTGTTTAACGTGTTTAACGTGTTTAACGTATTAGCATGTTAACGTGTTTAACGTGTTTAATGTGTTAGCATGTTAAAGTGTTTAACGTGTTAGCATGTTAACGTGTTTAACGTGTTAGCATGTTAACGTGTTTAACGTGTTAGCATGTTAACGTGTTTAACGTGTTAACGTGTTTAACGTGTTAGCATGTTAACGTGTTTAACGTGTTATCATGTTAACGTGTTTAAAGTGTTTAACGTGTTAGCATGTTAACGTGTTTAACGTGTTAGCATGTTAACATGTTTAACTTGTTTAACGTGTTAGCATGTTAACGTGTTTAATGTGTTAGCATGTTAACGTGTTAGCATGTTAACGTGTTTAACTTGTTTAACGTGTTAGCATGTTAACGTGTTTAACGTGTTAACATGTTTAACGTGTTAGCATGTTAACGTGTTTAACGTGTTAACATGTTTAACGTGTTAGCATGTTAACGTGTTTAACGTGTTAACATGTTTAACGTGTTAGCATGTTAACGAGTTTAACGTGTTATCATGTTAATGTGTTTAAAGTGTTTAACGTGTTAGCATGTTAACGTGTTTAACGTGTTTAACGTGTTAGCATGTTAACATGTTAGCATGTTAACGTGTTAACGTGTTTAACGTGTTAGCATGTTAACGTGTTTAACGTGTTATCATGTTAACGTGTTTAACGTGGCCTGCTGTGTTCAGGAGGAGGACGTGGACGACGACACGCTGACCACAGACACTCTGAATCCAGAGACCAACAACTCGTCTCACAGCTCCGACTCGCAGGTACGCGTCGTCCTACATTTCCCACAATGCATCTCTTCAGCCGTCATGTCCGTCTTTGTATATATAAATATATGTGTGTGTGTTCAGGTGCAGGTTCTGCTGCAGGAGGTTCAGCAGCTCAGAGAGGAGCTGAGGAGCCGAGACCGAACTATCGCCCAGCTCACCCTGCAGCTGGTGGGTGTCCAATCATCAGCTGTTTCTGTTATTAACCAGGGCTGGGTATCGATTCGATTTCCATTCATAAGGTCCTGAATCCAATAATCACGATTCTTTTCGATCTGCTCTTAAATAATGAAAATGTATTTCATTTTATCCATTATTTTCACCATAAACAACAGGTTTTAAGTGCAAACTAAACAGTTTAAACTTCAGCTGTAAAACTATAAAGGAAGTGAAAGTGTACTTGAACTACAACATTCCATCACTACAAATTGTATTAAGGCATTGTTTCTTAATGTGCAAAAATTATAATAAACGTAGATATATGTAGTCTGTAGTATGTAGTATAGTATGGAAGTATGCAGTATATAGTATGGAAGTATGTAGTATAGTGTGTAGTATTTAGTATGTAGTATGGAAGTATGCAGTATGTAGTATAGTATTTAGTAAGCAGTATGGAAGTATGTAGTATATAGTATTTAGTATGCAGTATGTAGTATAGCATGTAGTATGCAGTACGTAGTCTGTAGTATGGAAGTATAGTATGTATTATATAGTATTTAGTATGTAGTATGGAAGTATGCAGTATGTAGTATAGCTTGTAGTATGCAGTACGTAGTATGGAAGTATGCAGTATGCAGTATTTAGTATGTAGTATGCGGTTTCGAACGGCCTTAAATTGGGGCGGCTTGCTGAGTTTTACCTGCGTCGGCCATCTTGGAAGTTTGTGCGCTAAACACGCCACTGTTGCATCACGCACGAAACTACCGGGGTTAACTTCATGGGGAAAAATCGATCTCATGCCCAACAAATCAAATCGCTTTTAGCAAAATCTAAAATGAAATCGATCCAAAATCGATTGAATCGACTTTTTTTTTACCCAGCCCTAATTATTAACAACACCCCGACAGGAGTCAGCTGACCTGCAGTTTACAGACGACAGGTGTGATCACGTGTGTGTGTGTCTGTGTGTTGCTGTGCAGGCCGTTCCCACGGCGACCACCAGGTGTTGCTGTTTGAAGGCGGCGGAGAGGACGGATCAGCACACCCAGACGAGCGTCAGGGAGAGCGAAAGCGTGGCCTCACAGACGCCGTGGAGAGCGCAGGTGGTGAGGACGCACACACGTGTGACACACGTGACATCACGTAACACGCGTGTAACACGTGACCACATGCGTGTAACACGTGACATCACGAGCACAAACTGGAACACGCAGCCAAACATTTTATGTCATTTTTAACTCGGACCGATCAAAATCTTTATTAGAAAACTGACAAAAGTCAAACATACAAAAGATCCTGGAACATAAAAGAAATGATAGAAGGACTGAATAAAGGAAAGTAAAGTTTAGAAGCAGCTTCTCCTTCAAAGCCTCACAGAGGCCAACATCTTCAAAAAGCATTATTCATCCTTTTTGGCATTAATTCTCCCCTTTTCTCCCTTTGTCTTCTGTCCTTTGAAGCGACTCTCACCAAACTGAGCTCTGACACCGTCTGATTCTGCTTTGTGTCGGCAGCATCGCAGTTAAAACAAATGTCCGACTCTTCTGAAATGGTTAAATTCAGCCGGTTACATGTTGCTCAGATCAGACCGATTCATTATTTTTCCTTCCGTCTGATGTCGTGTATGTTTGCAGCGACTGAACCGAAATGAGTCGCAGTGAACACTGATCAGTTGTCTTACAAAACTGTTGTTCTGCAGTCGAACATGAAGAGAACTGAAGGCTTTGGGAGCCTCCGTCACCTTTTGGGAGTCACGGCTCGGTCGAAGGCCAAGTTTTCCGAGAAAATTTTAGAGATAAACTGGCTCCACCAGCTGGAAACGCTTCCTGGAAAGCTGCTCGTGTGTTTGTAGTTCTTAGAGATTCATCTGTAGTTTGAGGCGAAATCTGCAGCAGAGGTCAAATCACCAGCTTTAAGCACCGAGTGTTCGCCTGCTGCCTCGTTTATCCCACCCGTAGTCACGGTTTCTCACATCACCTGTTCGTGGTTCTAATGTTATGGCTGAACATTCACGTCAGTTCATGCTGAATGTGGCCAGGTGCGTGAGGTCCTCTCACAGAGCCCTGTGGAACACCGTCAGTGGGTTTAGAGATCTGAATCAAATTAAATTCATGATTTCAGCGGTTGATCCTGAACTGTTCCGCATGTATTTAGATTTGTACGTGCACTTTAGCATTTAGCATGTGTACGTGCACGTTAGCATTTGTTAGCGCACTTTAGCATTTGTACGTGCACTTTAGCATTTAGCATTTTTATGTGCAATTTAGCATGTGTACGTGCACTTTAGCTTTTGTACGTGCACTTTAGCATTTAGCATTTTTACGTGCTTTTTAGCATGTGTACGTGCACGTTAGCATTTGTACGTGCACGTTAGCATTTGTACGTACACTTTAGCATTTGTACGTGCACTTTAGCATTTTTTGCATTTTCACGTGCACTTTAGCATTTGTACGTGCACTTTAGCATGTGTACGTGCACTTTAACATTTTTACGTGCACTTTAGCATTTGTACGTGCACTTTAGCATTTGTACGTGCAATTTAGCATGTGTACGTGCACATTAGCATTTTTTAGCATTTTCACGTGCACTTTAACATTTTTACGTGCACTTTAGCATTTGTACGTGCAATTTAGCATGTGTACGTGCACATTAGCATTTTTTAGCATTTTCACGTGCACTTTAGCATGTGTATGTGCACTTTAACATTTTTACGTGCAGTTTAGCATTTGTACGTGCACTTTAGCATTTAGCATTTTTACGTGCACTTTAGCATTTGGATGTGCACTTTAGTATTTTAACGTGCACTTTACCATTTAGCATTTTTACGTGCACTTTAGCATTTGTACGTGCACTTTACGTGCACTTTAGTTTTTGTACGTGCACTTTAGCATTTTTACGTGCACTTTAGCATTTTTACGTGCACTTTAGCTCGTCTTCCTGCCTTTTAGTTCGGTTCCTCACTTTGTGGTTCAGGTGTTCTGTGTTAAGAGGCAAAGGTCAGAGTTCAAAGTTGAAACCTATGTCCCCGCCCGCCCTTTCATGTTTTTCCTGGATGTTGAGCATCAGCATCTTTTCTGTTTCTCCCTGTTCCCGTCTTTGTCTCTCAGGCTTTTCCTCCTGTTCCTTTCCTCTCTCCACCCTGGCAGTATCAGCGTTCCAGGCCTTACAGGGGGAGGCCGAAACCCAGCATCCCCTCCCACCTCGCTAGAAAAAGTGAGTCACATGACCTCCCCCCTTCACCCAGCTCCTGAATAACCGGCCCACACTGTCTTCATCTCTTTGTCTTTCCTCAGGATTGTAAATGGTCACATTCTCCTTTAGAAGATAACGATTTGCATATTTCATACAGTTTTCTGATCTCTGAGTGGAACAAAGTCTGAAGTGCATCAGAAGTATTGGGACGTGTGAACGTTTGATCCTCTTTGGAACAGATTGTAAACCTCAATGAAAATGTGCTTTTTCACTCATTTATTGCTATCTGGATGTTGACCTTTGATTGATCTGCTCAGAGCACATTTCTCCTGTCAGTTCCTTCAGGTTTCCTGTGAAAACCTGTCAGGAAGGTTTATTCTTGCACTCTGAATTTTCCCTGATAAACTCGTAGAAAGGAAACACTCGTTTGTAAGACCTTTTCTAAATCCCCTGCCAGACTCGGAAACACTCCAACCTTATTTTCTGAAGGAGCTTTTTTAGGTCTCGGCATAATGGAACCACTCACTTCAACAGAACCTCATGTCAGGCGTTTTGGTTCCATTTCTGCTTTCGGGCAGATGGAAACGTTACGAACCGGTTCAGAACAGGTCGATCAGCTGCTTCTGCATAACCTCAGTTTATCTTCTGAATCATCTGTTATCGGTTCATCAGAACGATGTGAAACGAAGCCTGAACCACCTGCTGACCCCCCCCGTGCAGCCGGATTTATTCTGGCCAAAGGGTCTGGTGGATATTTCCAAATTGGGAATATTTCACGAGTTGACGGCTGCATGGAAACACTCTTTTTGAAGTTATGCATTCAGATTTGGGCTGGGCGAGTTAACTCGTTATTATCGCGTTAACGTGTTAATCATTTAACGCCGATAAATATTTTATCGCGCATTAACGCAGTTTTTTTTATTGTAAAAGTGAGTTGCTCACAGGCTTTTATTTTGTAAAAGTCTGTTGCTGTCTGCTGTGGAACCGGAAAAGAAAGTAATCGGTGTATCCACCAAACATGGGCTGTGTTCGAAACCGCATACTACATACTACATACTCATCGATCAGACAGTATGCAGAGCGTTTACCCACAATGCATTTCGCTCCTGCCCGAGCCGAAATCAGTCGGCCTGAAGCTGATTTCCCTTAAGCTCTAAACTCTGTAAACTTTAGCAACATTTGAAACATTTTCAGGTGAGAAAGTAGTCGTTTAGATCCCCAACGTGTTGAAAACCTGACAAAATACCGGCTGTTTACAATTTTGTTCCCACGAATTCGGCGCTACTAAAGCTAGCCGCAGCGAGCAACGCACTTCCGGTTATTTTCACAAAATAAAATACCCGTTGCCTTTTATCATAGGGAAAGCCATTACCATACAATTGGTGCTTTTGTTTTGAAAACAGGAAGTGAACCTACCCTCGTTGTAGCTAGCTTGAAACTGCCGTTTTGACAGGAAATGACGATCAGCGACGTCACGTTACGTTGCATCTTGGGTAGTTTGAGTATGAGTAGTAACCTCATGATGCATACCCAACATTTCAGAGAATCTAGTATGCATCCGGGAACTTCTCGCTTACTTAAACTCGCATACTAACTCAAAAAGTTAGTATGAGTAGTAGGAGAAGTAGGAGAAGTATGCGGTTTCTAACACAGCCATGGAGAAGGGTACGGAACTTTTACTCTGCCGTTTTCATTTTAAAGTTCTTCCAGACGGCGGAGTCGACAGAACCAAAGTCATCTGTAAACACTGCCAAGTTGAATTGTGTTCTCAGCGTAGTAGTTCCAGTCTAAAATATCACTTAAAGGCAAAACACACAACTGATAGCAGCAAGTCATTCAAGGAAACAGACAGTGGAGCGAGGCTTCTACATAAAAACTACAGAAAGATGCTGATGTTAAAAGTGTGTTTGCACAACAAATGTTATGGCACTTTCATTCATATGGCAGCACGTTTAAAATAAAACTAAATGCTAAAAGCTATACGCTACTTTTGGATTCATTTTTGGATTCTGCGTACAAATGCGATTAATCGTGATTAATCAGGGAAATCATGTGATTAATTAGATTAAACATTTTAATCGTTGCCCAGCCCTATTTCAGATATTTCCTTATTTTCCCACGTTTGGGGTGAAAATGAGCATAAAATGAGCTTTTCTCTGTTGGATGCATCCTTATTTGTAGGTTCTGTTCCAAAGAGGATCCTGTTTGCTTGTTCAAATACTGTTAAAAACATTTTTCCTCTGATTCTGCACCAGAACGGCTTTAAAGTTTTAGACTTTGGAACGGAAACGTTTGGCATTAAAATGCATAAAAAAGGTCAAAGTTTGGTTTAAACCTCGCTAAATGTTCCTTTTCAGACGTTTGTTCTGCATGTTTTTAGATGAAGGAGTCGAGCTAAGCTGAGTTCAGCATCCAATGAATCCAAGTCGGCCACGTCTCTACACAACCCTCTTTTTTATATAAAGGTGTCCTTCATTTACTTTTCTAAGTGAAGGAATCGAAACCTTGAATTTTTAATGTGAAATCCGACATTCAAAGCAGCAAAAAGAAAAGAGACGAAGGGTCAGAGGAGGCAGACGTGGGAACTCTGCAGCAGAGCGACTTTAGTGTGACGCTCAGAATTAAAAAGCAGCCGCTGAACTGAATGGATGCTTCCAAATTAAACTGTCTCAGTGTGACACCGGAGGTTGTTTTAATGTCTGTTTGGTATGAATTCACATCGGCTGGAGAACTGAGCAGAAACGAAGCTCCGGCACGATTTAGAAATGCTGGTTTAGAGTTGTTTTTCTGATTAAAGTGCATTTTTACCTTTTGTTTTCTCCCTCCTGATCAGTTTGCTGCTCCTTATTTTCCCATCTGTGACTGTTAAATCAGAGAAATCTACCTGGTTCCTCCTCTAACTGTCCTCTGTGTGTTTGTTTTCTCCTCCACGCCTTCGCCCAGGAGTGGAAACTCTAGTGCTTTACTTCAGTGACACAGCGTGGTACGGTAGCAACCCCTTTATCCTCCTAAACTGTCTTTCTCCCCGTTCTGCTGATGTCTTCCTCCCCTTGTGTCGCATCATGACCTCCTGGCTGCTCCCGGCTCTTTGCCTCCTCCTTTTGTCTCAGATCGTTGGTTATTTTCTTTATTTTCTGCTCCCGCTTCTGTGTGAAGCAGAAAACATGTAAAACACAAACACACCATGTTCAGCTGAGCTCAGTCTGAGAAACCAAACTGGTTGGGATGTTCTGGCTTTTGTCTTGTTTATGCATTCGGTTGACTTAATGAGACGACTCAGCAGAATCATCACACAATGTGTTTTCTTTGCAAATGAAAAGATCCTAAAGATGATGAAATTAGGTCAAAATTATAAGAAAGTGCAGCTGGTTAACAGCCGGTTAACTGATCTGAGAGCAGCTGGTTAACTGATCTGACAGCAGCCGGTTAACTGATCTGAGATCAGCCGGTTAACTGATCTGAGATCAGCCGGTTAACTGATCTGACAGCAGCCGGTTAACTGATCTGAGATCAGCCGGTTAACTGATCTGACAGCAGCCGGTTAACTGATCTGAGATCAGCCGGTTAACTGATCTGATATCAGCTGGTTAACAGATCTGAGAGCAGCTGGTTAACAGATCTGAGAGCAGCTGGTTAAGAGCTGGTTAACTGATCTGAGATCAGCTGGTTAACAGATCTCCTGCCGTCCTGATTTTAACTGATTGGGCCGCCGGCTGACTTCACTGAACCCGTTGTTTTTTGGATGATTAGCTGTACAGTAGCTTAAATCTGTACAATAACTTAAATCTGTACAGTAGCTTAAATCCTCCTGAGCGGCTCCGCAGATTAACTCTGAAGCGCTGCAGATATTCTGCTTGGACTTTTCCTTTGAAGGTGTTTCCTGTGATGGTTATCATGTCAGCCACTGAGCGGGGGAATAAATTAACAGCAGAAGAAGGTTTAAACTGCTTCATCCTCTTCTGTGGTGCGATTAATGTGAGACTTGAACAGCTGTGAAAACCTTAAACCCTGTCAGGCACTCCCACAGTCGCTCAGATAACAGAATAAATCAGGATGTTGTTCCACTAGAGCTCCTTTTCTTTTAAATTCACACCTGAAAAGTCATTTTAAATGCCGGGAACATCGATGTTTTACGGAATCTGTTCTGAAAACAACTCGGATGAACTTCTAAACAAACGTGACGCAGCAGAAACTCAACAGTGCTGCCTCCATTTTAATGGAGTGAAATCCAGCTGAGCTGCTGGGTGATTCATCTTCGTGTGCAGGGCAGGTGCCCCGAACATCCTGTTCCTGCCACACTGAGCTGCACAGACACACCTGTGAAGGTGAGGGGAAAGACAAGAGTCGGGTTCCACCTGTCGGCCTGAGCTCTGAGCAGTGACTGAGCGATGGAGGGAAACTTCTGCACACATCACTTCTTTTATTTATCAGTTTTATTGAGAACCATAGATGTGAGAATGCTTCCAAATGATAGAGCCAGGAGGGGGAAGGATGAGAAATCTGATCCTCAAGGGCATTACTTCTTTTCCAGTAATGCTTAAGTGACTTTTGAACTAAATTATATTTCCAGCTTTCCTGCTGCAAATAAAATTATAGTCTGTGATGCCCATTTATACAGGAAGTAAGTGGAGGAGGGAAGGTCGAATAAAGTGCTCCGATTTTAGGAGACGGCAGAGAAAAATGAGTCTGATGAATGTAAAACTTATCTCTAACCAGCGGGGCTTTAACCCGTCAGACACACCTTTACTCATTAGAGCAGCAGAAAACTGATGGATAATTGGCTAATTTGGGAAAAAATGTTCATACCTTTTGGCTTTTTTCCTCATAACTTTGCCGAAAACAGTTCAGTTGGGGAGGATCAGAGACTTTAGTGCCTCAGTGAGTAAATTACAGACAGTGATTCAACATCTGTTCAGTCAAACCTAACGACGTGTCACCTTTGCTTAAAGTTCGCAAGAGACAGCTCGCTGTTAGCTTACAGCTGATTGCTGATAGCTGATAGCTTACAGCTGATAGCTGATAGATGTTAGCTGTTAGTTTACAGCTGATAGCTGTTTGTTGTTAGCTGTTAGCTTACAGCTGATAGCTGATGCTGATAGCTGTTAGCTTACAGCTGATAGCTGTTAGTTTACAGCTGATAGCTGTTTGTTGTTGGCTGTTAGCTTACAGCTGATAGCTGTTTGTTGTTAGCTGTTAGTTTACAGCAGATAGCTTTTTGCTTTTCACTGATGGCTGTTAGCTGTTAGTTTACAGCTGATAGCTGTTTGTTGTTAGCTGTTAGCTTACAGCTGATAGCTGTTAGATGTTAGTTTACAGCTGATAGCTGTTTGTTGTTAGCTGTTAGCTTACAGCTGATAGCTGTTAGCTGTTAGCTGATAGCTGTTCGCTGTTAGCTTACAGCTGATAGCTGTTCGCTGTTAGTTTACAGCTGATAGCTGTTTGTTGTTAGCTGATAGCTGTTCGCTGTTAGCTTACAGCTGATAGCTGTTCGCTTTTAGTTTACAGCTGGTAGCTGTTTGTTGTTAGCTGTTAGCTTACAGGTGATAGCTGTTCGCTGTACACTGATAGCTTACAGCTGATAGCTGTTAGCTATTCGCTGTTAGCACCGGTTTCCTGTAGATCAGCCCTGCCCAAAACACTCAACCTTCTCTGATTGGTCAGCAATGTCCTCAAGATTCAATATTCTTTATTTCTCACATACTTAGATGCACAAGTACAGCAGGTGCTGAAATATGTCATCATCCTTTTTATTCTTCATCACTTTAAGTATGTAAACATTGGGTAAGATGCTGCTCTGCAGGTGACCGTGTGACACAGGTCACATGAAAAACAACTGAAATTAAACTTCATAAAGGTCATACAGAGAATATTTTAGACGTTGACGTTTAGCTGAGATTTCTCCAGGATCAGCAGCAAAACAGAAACAGGTTAATTACCTGCTGAGCTTCACGGCCGCGGTGAAGTTGAAGCTGTGATCCATAAATCAAGTGAAATGCCATTATTGTTTGTGTGTAGGCCCCCTTCCCATCAGATATGGACCTGTTTCTCTGTAGTGTTACAGCAGGAGGCTGAATGTTACTTTACATTTATGTGTTCAGCATCGTGTTGGCACCACGCAGCCTGCATATTTCCATATTTACAACATTTTACATGGAACATTAAATGTGGTGGCGGGAAGTCTTTGCGTAAACCAAATTTCATCCAGCAGTGAAATATGAGTTAGAAAAATATCTTCATATGTTTACAACTGAACAGAGTTTGTGCATTTTTTACATGTTTTAACTGCATATCAGTGACTGAATAGTGAGACTTTCTATCCGTAAAACAACCGATTATCAACAAAACACACTCAATCCATTTCATCATCCATTTCATCATGATTTACAAACTCAAGTCGTTATATTAATGAAGTAATAAGTGCTAAACTGATTTAGCTAAAGGTGCTGTAGACTTACTCAGAGATTATTAAATGAGGAGTTTTATAAGACCCAACATCAATATCATGGCTGAAGCTCAGTGGGAGGCGCTGTCGTCTTATACTGCCAATCCTGCTGGAATCTGGGTTTAATGGGACGCTCAATCAACATCTTCATATTGACAAAACTTTTACTTTTGAACTTAATTCAGCTCGGTTTGGGCTGGACATCTATGGACCATTTAAACGTCTTTTAGAGCGTCAACCAAGACCGTCTCATCTCAGAATAAAGTGGATTCACACCAGTTTGGCTTTAGATCCTGTAAGTTAGCAGAACCACACGAGGCACGGCGTGCTCTGTGGGCTTCATAATAACCACAGGAACCAATAAGAAGCCTTATTCACTTCATCTGAGTTCAGAAATATAGTATTAGTATAGTACCCCTATTCTTCTGATAGTACTTTCCCAGCAGCTCACTGTTTCCACTTCACGTTCATGTGCATTATTGTCATGATTATAGGATAAGTGATGGTGCAGTGTGGAGTGATATTATTAATTTAATGAGCCTCAGGGGGCCAATGAGGAGGCAGCAGAGATGCAGGGGGAGGGGCCGTTTGGTCAGATCAGCACTTTGTATTCTTTTCTTTTTTTTTCTGTAATAATTCTTGTTTTTATTTTGAAGCAGGTCATTAAAAGGAAAATGTCCAACATCTGAACAACAGTTAGTGCTTAATGCCTCAATGTTTCCACTAAATGCAAATAAACACAGAGAGAGACGGATGTTAGAAGACTTCCTGCTGCAGGTTTCCGTCTGATTATTTATTTTTAACATATATTCAGCGGCAGGATGTTCATCAATCAGCCTACTAATAATGAATTATGAGAGGCATTAAGGGCGACTCATCATTTATATTTACAATTTAATATTTATATGTAAATAAAATATATAATACTCAGAAGAGTTCCTGATCATTTATTCATAGACTAAATCCATCCTCCTCTCTTTATGATAATCCACAGACATGTGGCAGCTCAGCCAAGAGAAACGTTACAAAACAGAGAGAATAGACTACGGTATTTGAAGTTAATTCATACAACAGCGCCCCCACTCTAGTGCAGCGCCCCTATACACCGCATATAGCGCCGCAGCCTCTAAATGCTTTGAGTTGCGGCCTTGGATCAGCTGTTTGTGTTAAGGAGCAACTGAACAGGTGAACCTGATAAAGTGTATAATGAATATATGTGATGAACGGCAGTGGGCCCAGCATTGAGCCCTGAGGCAGCCCTACACTAATTGGTCTGAATAACCTTTAACATTGAAGGATTCACTGCGTCACGAGCTTCATGTAAACCTAGAAAAAGGGCTGCAAAGTGTTGCTTGTTGTCCAATGATTCTATTAATTAATTCTTCGGTCAGAAATATACTGGATACACATGTTTACCCGGCTGCCTCTTTGTTTGGAGCATCCCTCGTGCACATCCTCAACAATTAGCGCTACGCAAGTGCAATTTTCTGCGCCTGCGCTTGCAAAGCTCATTTTGCGTAAAAAGGGTAAATTTCTTGAATTGAGAGCCCCCACAGGGGCTGCACTACCCAACACTTCATTTAACCCGTTAGCAGAACTAGCAGAAATGTCATTTTTCCATTCCGCCACTAATTCGAGACTCGTCAGACCAGGCAGCGTTTTTCCAACCTTCTGCTGCCCAGTTCTGGTGAGCCTGAGTGAATTATAGTCTCAGTTTCCTGCTGTTAGCGGCCCCCGGTGTGGTCTCCTGCTGCAGTTAGTGATAATTTTATTTATGCATGCACAAAAGCTGTTAAATAAAGACATTATTTCCCCCCCATCGCTCTGGCGCCCCCTGTCGTGCAGCCACATGTAGTGCAGACCCACTGTTTGAATCCCATCAGCCTGCAGCTGCTCTGCAGAGTGACACAATCTTCATTTCATTCCACATCTCTCCTGAATGATGGCGCTCTCCTCCTGTGTTCTAATAAAAATGTTTTGTTGTGGGGACGTCCTGTAAGTCCTCGGAGAAGCAGAACATGCATGTGGCGGCGCGCACCTACATCACGCTATACTCCATACTTCTTCCTTCCTTTCTTTTTCCTCCTCCGTCTTTTCCATCCTTTTTTAGCACAGTTTCATCTCTCTGCCTCCTGTTTCTCTCTGCCCTTCTCTGCTCTCCTGTCATGCATTAATTATGAGGGATGGGCAGGCAGATAGGCTGCAGTTCCACTATCCGCCACGAGATGTCAGTGTTTACTAGTGAATGCGCCCTTCAACCTGCTTATAGCTCAGCTGGATGTTCTGCTGAGAACAGAAACAGAGGTGGGTACAGCAGCCAAAAACTGAACTCAAGTAAAAGTAAAAAGTAGTCATCCAAATAATTACTTGAGTAAGAGTAAAAAAGTGCTCGGTGAAAAAACTACTCAAGTACTGAGTAACTGTTGAGTAACGTCTGATTTATTTGTTAACACAAGCATTCAATCAGACAGAAAAAAATACTAAATAATCATCTTTAGGCCAATTAGAGTTCATCCAATTGATAAAATAAATTAAAATGAATTAATTAATTACAAAATAGCTTAAATTAAAATAATCCAGGTAAATTCGAGAACTTCAATAAAAAATAAAAGAGACTTAGGAAATGTTTAAAACATATGTAACCCATATGTAACCTAAAAAACAAACATTCACCTATCCATGGGGGAAAAAACGAGTTTAGGAAACTTACCGCTACATGTTTCCTCAAGTTAGATGTTGAGTTTCTGCTGAAATGTGCGTTTGTTTTGGTTGACACAGAAGACACATAATGTATCAGGTTTATTATTTAGAGGCACACTGCTGTCTCCTAATGAGATACAATCCTGTGCAAAAGTTATATAGAAGCCTTAATTTCTTTATTTATTTCATCAGTAAAACAGGAAGCAGCCGCAGAGATTCACTGAAACATGTTCCAACATGAACATAAACCCAGAATCTGAGGCAGAACCAGAGTTAGTTCAGCTCTGAGCAGCTTTAAAGTGAATATCTGCAGATGTTTCCATGGTAACAGCTGCAGAGATTCACTGAAACATGTTCCAACATGAACATAAACCCAGAATCTGAGTCAGAACCAGAGTTAGTTCAGTTCTGAGCAGCTTTAAAGTGAGTATCTGCAGATGTTTCCATGGTAACAGCTGCAGAGATTCACTGAAACATGTTCCAACATGAACATAAACCCAGAATCTGAGGCAGAACCAGAGTTAGTTCAGTTCTGAGCAGCTTTAAAGGGAATATCTGCAGATGTTTCCATGGTAACAGCTGCAGAGATTCACTGAAACATGTTCCAACATGAACATAAACCCAGAATCTGAGTCAGAACCAGAGTTAGTTCAGTTCTGAGCAGCTTTAAAGTGAATATCTGCAGATGTTTCCATGGTAACAGCTGCAGAAATTCACTGAAACATGTTCCAACATGAACATAAACCCAGAATCTGAGGCAGAACCAGAGTTAGTTCAGTTCTGAGCAGCTTTAAGGTGAATCTCTGCAGATGTTTCCATGGTAACAGCTGCAGAAATTCACTGAAACATGTTCCAACATGAACATAAACCCAGAATCTGAGTCAGAACCAGAGTTAGTTCAGTTCTGAGCAGCTTTAAAGTGAATATCTGCTCTGAGCTCCTTTCTCCTCCAGCACAGCCTGAACCCTCTCAGACGAGCTTTCTGTCCTTTCTTTAAGGAGTCTTCAGGAACAGTTCTCCAGGCTCCTTGAAGGACACATTCCTCTGAAGATGAAAAAAACATCCCAATCTCATATTTTATGTGATCTGAGTGTCTTGTCGGTGCATAAAGAGCCAGAAAATCATCACTTATTTACCTGATAACGTGCAGAACACACTCACACATCAAAGGAAACAACAACAGATCAAAGTCCTGATGTGTGAAATGACCAAACATCTGAAAGAATCCTGTTTTTCCTCCCGTCCTCCCTCCATCTCAAACGTTTCCTAACAAAGAGACAAAGCAGCTCCGTCACTGTGACGTAGTTCTGCCTCCATCATGCTTCATCTCTGCTTTCCTTTGTCTTCCAGCCACAGGTACTTCTCTCCCCCCGTCAGGACCACCAGGAACCACTGACGGACCCAGATGCCCCGCCCACTCCAGCTCCGCCCCCGGGTGACTCTGCCCAGCCTGAAACGCCCGCCGACAGATTCCTGCGCTCCCTTAAAACCGACGCCGCCACCACCCAGAGAGGAAGATGGGGGGTGAGGATCCACCGGAGGGTGGAGGAGGAGAGCGCCACCCTCCTGCTGGCCCCGCAGCCCTCCAAGCTCCGCCTCTTCCTGTCTCACACCTCCAGCTCCGCCCCCAGTTCGCCCAAGGCGAGGCCGTCCAGGCCGCCGGCGGCGCCTCACGACCCCGACGGCAACGCCGCCGCGAGGGTGAAGCTCAGAGCGATGACCTCCACCTCCGGCTCGTCCCGCCTCCCCAAACCAAAGAGCCACTGAGGCCGGCGGCGGCCTGCGCCTCGCCGCTCCCTCACCACGCCGCCGCAGATGGTCACCAGGGCGACACGTTTAACTTATTTCATGGTGATCTAACTGGTTTAAAAACTGGAGAACTCGTAGTTTTACACTGAAAGGTGCAGACGGATCCGAGCGAAGCTGGCGTCACGTTGTGAGGACGCAGGAAGAAGAACGCGTCCTGGCGGGAGGAAGCGGCGTCTTCATGCCCGGCTCGCTCATCACCGGGTTGCTTAGCGATGGAAACGGTCCTAAATGTTTGGCTTTGCTGCTTCTGCTGTTGTTTTTAAGTTAAAGGTCTGAAAGTATTTCACGGTGGAACCAGGAGGACGCTCCGAGGCTGTCGGCCTTCAGCTGGCAGCAGCGTGACGCCACCTGGACTCATTCTGCTGCGTCCTGACTCCTTCTCACTGCTGCACGGATCAGAAAGTCCACAAACACTGACGTTACGTTAAACTGGAGAAACTCCCAGAGGTGGAGACGTGTTCCCGCTGTGAGTTAAAGTTCCTCCAGCTTCTCTCAGCTTCTCTCAGCTTCCTGCTCAGAGCTCATCAGCCTCTCTGGGTTCAGCTGGAGGTTTTCTTCCTTCTTCACTTCTGTTCTCACCAGTTCAGAAACGCTTTTAAACCTTCCTGCTGCGAGAGCTCCGAATTCCTGAAGTCATCGTTGTCATGAACCAACTGGTAGAACTCAGCTGGGTGATTTAAACAGAAGGTTAAAGCTCTCTGTTTGTGTCCAATAACGAGCTTTTCACCAGCTGATGAGCGTAGTTCTGCAGCTCTGAAGCTGTAAAAATGACTTCAAACAAACCCAGAAAACCTTCTGCTGAACTGTCATAAATTAAATTAAATTAAATTAAATTAACATGTTTATAGTATGCGGGTACCTTTAACCTTCAGCGGTTGCTTCGTGTGGCTCCAACTGAAGCTAACTGAGGCTAACTTAGCCAAGCTAACTGAGGCTAACTGAAACTAACTGAAGCTAACTGAGGCTAGCGGAGGCAAACTGAGCCAAGCTAACTGAGGTTAACTGAAGCTAACTGAGGCTATCTGAAGCTAACTGAGGCTAACTGAAGCTAACTGAGGCTAGCGGAGGAAAACTGAACAGAGCTAACTGAAGGTAACTGAAGCTAACTGAGGCTAACTGTGGCGGACTGAGGCTAACTTAAACAAACTAAAGCTAACAGAAGGTACCTGAAGGTAACTGAGGCTAACTGAAGCTAACTGAAGCTAACTGAGGCTAACTGAGGGTAACTGAGGCTAACTGAGGCTAACTGAAGCTAACTGAGGCTAACTGAAGCTAACTGAAGCTAACTGAGGCTAGCGGAGGCAAACTGAACAGAGCTAACTGAAGGTAACTGAAGCTAACTGAGGCTAACTGTGGCGGACTGAGGCTAACTTAAACAAACTAAAGCTAACAGAAGGTACCTGAAGGTAACTGACGCTAACTGAAGCTAACTGAAGCTAACTGAGGCTAACTGAGGGTAACTGAGGCTAACTGAAGCTAACTGAAGCTAACTGAGGCTAACTGAGACTAACTGAAGCTAACTGAAGCTAACTGAGGACTTTATCTCCCGGGACTGAAAACTTGAATTATTTTAAAAGCTCAGTGAGTTCATATCAAAGCGAAGCCACTGAATTATTTCACCTTTTCTTTTCCCTGAAGCTCCTTTTCCCCCCGAACAAAAACTGACATTTGAGCCGTCCTTTGTCAGCCGGAACAGCCGAGCGTTATTACTCCTTCTGTCACATTTCAGAAGCACATTTTCAGGAGTGATGTCCACGTTTTGTTAAGTCGAAGGAGATGCAGACACCTGGGCTCCTTCAGGAAAACGAGGCCGCTGACATTTTCCCTCCACGATCACATCAAACATCCTGTAACCTGTAACACTATATGCAATAAGATATGCAGCCGAGTGGCGGCTCCAGCCCATCACACGGACACGTGTCATGTGACTGCAGACAATCCCAGACAGAATCCCACATGCTGGTATTTAAAAAGCTTAGAAATGCGCTTTAACACATTTAGTGCCATTAAATGTAAATACTCAGAGGTTCTGCGGCGGCATGTGACACAGCAGCAGCTTTGTTTATTCTTCTTAATTTAATTCAGCTGGATCTCATTGAGTTTAAGTTTAAGGAGAGATGGAAGAAGGAATCCATGAAGACTTTGGGAAAGAAAAGCATGAAGGAAGATGAATACTGCAGCATCTCATCATGTTTAATAAACTGACGTTCGTCCCGGGCTGGAACCACATGCACCATCTTAAACTCTCACACACACATTAAAGGGATAGTTCGCCTCTTTTGACATGAAGCTGTGTAACATCCCATATCAGCAGCATCATTTCTGAACATCTTCTTACCCCCTGCTGCGTCCTGTGAGCAGAGTTCCAGCCTCGTTTTGGTGTTGATGAAGGTAGTCCGGCTAGTTGGCTGGGTTTAAAAAATAAAGCGTTTTGCTTCTCAAAACAATATGCGTTCAAAAGAGTAATACATTTGCATCACAAAATCGTTCTCCAGGAAAAAGTCAGACCTCACAATCTCTTGGCCCTATTTTCTCTCCCTTCATATCACTGCCTGCTGCCGACAGCCGACAGCCGCGCCTGTTACTGCGTTTGCTGCTCGGTCTGCACGGCACGCAGTGATACTAATTTAATTTATTATTTAATTTATTATTTAATATTTTTTTATAATTTAATAAATAATATAAAATTATTATTTAATAATAATAATATTTAATAAAATATTATAGAAATATAATATTTTTATAAAATATATTTTATACATGGCGCTAGCCGGAGAGAAAACAGGGCCAAGAGATTGTGAGGTCTGACTTTTTCCTGGAGAACGATTTTGTGATGCAAATGTATTACTCTGTTGAACGCATATTGTTCTGAGAAGCAAAACGCTTTATTTTTTAAACCCCAGCCAACTAGCCGGACTACCTTCATCAACACCAAAACGAGGCTGGAACTCTGCTCACAGGACGCAGCAGGGGGTAAGAAGATGTTCAGAAATGATGTTGCTGATATGGGATGTCATACAGCTTCATGTCAAAAGAGGCGAACTATCCCTTTAATCATCGTGTTAGTTCACAGCAGCTGTTTCTGCAGAGTTTACTGATGATTATCGACGCAAAATAATTCTAAAATTCATCGTCCGGTTGGAGAATAAACTCCTTTAACTTTATTAAAGGGAGAAGTGAAGATAAAATAATAATCTTTGTAAAAGTTTCTGTAAATCTGGATTAATATAGACGGTTCTTTCTTTATTCCTCTGCTGCAGCAGCTTGTTTCCTCCTGAAAACACTGACCAGCAGCTGGTGTTTCTCCTCCTGTTAATGAGTGCTAATCAGCAGCAACAACAGCAGATTAACGGTTTCTTAGCTGCAGCTTATTCTGGATTAAACCCGGGAATATTCTCACCCCAAAGCTCAGACCTGAAGGTCCTTTTATCCCAGAGAAAGATGCCTTCATGGAGAGAAACAGCAGTTAATCCGCCTCCCAGCAGCCCAGCACACCTGGTTCTGTTCGTGCTGCTTAAATCCTGACTCCATGCTGGATTTTCTGCAGCTTAAACAACTTCACAGGATGTTTTTATGATGTAAATCGCAGCTTTTTTCTCTAAGAGCAGAGACACAATGGTCGAGTTTCCATCACGACTGAAGCAGCGATGGAAGCAGAGGCTCCGCTGTCTGTGTTTCAGCAGAAGAAGAAGCTGTTCTGACAGGAAACCAACAACAGCTGTGGTGGACATCCACGCTTCTTCAGGAGCTCCCTGCATCTCCAGGAGTTTCTGGTGTGTTAAATCACATCCGCGACGACGTGGCTCAGTCACCTGGTTCAATGTCTGCCGGTTCAGACCAGAAACAGCTGCTGGGTCGCATCATTTTAACCTTTGCGGGTCAGATTCTGAGTGAAAAAAGGAAGCCCGGCTGCTGCTTTAAGGACGTTTTCTGAGTGAAAAACGACTTTAAGGACGTTTTCTGAGAGAAAACGGCTTTAAGGACGTTTTCTGAGAAAAAAACGACTTTAAGGACGTTTTCTGATTTTAAAAAAAAAAAAAAAAAAAAAAAAAAAAAACGGCTTTAAGGACGTTTTTTGAGTGAAAACACGTGCTGAGGGAATTAAAATTGCTGCTAACTGACGTAAAACAGGTTTGATCACCAAAATATCAACCAGTAATCCCTTATGAACAAGTGAGCTTTAACCAAAGTAACAGAGGAGCCCCACATGGTGCCAGATGTGTAGCTGCCGGTGGGTTTGAGGCTGGAAGCTGCTGCTCTGTTCACACTCGGCCGTAAACAGTCGGTTCCAAACCCCACATTCTGTTATTTATTCGTCCAGTTTTCAGTGACGCGTCTCTAAAGCGATTAAAGTCAGTATTAGCTCTGTTAAATTCAGCCTGATGTACATCTCCACAGCACCAGTTTCTCTCCGTACAGAAGGAGCTGCAGAGTTTACCTTACAGAGTTTCTGTAAAAAAGTCTGACGTTGAGGTGACTTTGGGTGTTTCTGACGGCAGCTGGAAGCTCGTCAGAAAAAGTCTTCATCCTAAAAGCCTTAAAGGTCTGAGACCTGCAGAGAGTCCTGTGTTGTGGGGATGTACTTCGCTCCTGGAGGAAGTTTTTTTACAGCAAATTAAACAGGAAGATGTTTAAAAACGTGGATAAAATGCACATTAAAACCAATTAAAGCTGCTGTAGTGGCGTTTCAGCGCTGTGCAGGTTGGGATCCGCTTCCAGAATAAGCTTCTCTGTGGTGGATGTTTCCCCGTATTTAATATCACCGTCGTGTTGTTTCCACAGGTCAGCACAGTATAATATATCCTCCTCATATCTGTCGGTGTGTACACGAACACTTCTCCCTCTGTGGAAAGCTTCGACTCAAACACATCCTGTCGTTTTCTATCACTTCTTTTGTTTCTGTGCAATAACTCTGCAGATGCATCCACTCTTATTTATGTGGCAAACTGTACAAAGTCTCACTGTAACTGTTGTTGTTCAGCTTGTAAAAGCCTGAAAATGCACTTTAAATGCTCAGCTCGGCTCTGAAATGACTTTATGTTGTGTGTGTGTGTGGTTCATGTCATTAAAAACGATGGCATCTCAGAGGGCTGAAGCCAGATTAACGTCTCAGAGGGAGCTCTCTGTGAACCTTTCAGATCGCCATGGTAACGGATGCTGAGTCAGCATCGGTTTCAGATCAAATCTGATCCCGATGACGTCCCAGACGTCAGCATTTAAACGTCGTCATATGTTGGGAAATAATTTAACCGCCATCTTAAGAGTCGGTCGGAGGAAAATTTAATTTAATCAGAAGATTGTTTTTTTGTATTTTTTTTGTATCATTTCATCTGTTAAGTAGAAGATGACCTCAAACTGAGGGGAAACCGTCGGTATGAAGCCCGCTGAGCTGCTGACTCAGAATAGTTCCTATGTAGTTTCATATTTGATCCTGATTTGCTGATACTGGATCTAACGGATCAGAAAATATGTTTAAATTTCTCTGAGATTGAGCAAAAAGTGAAATCAACAATGGTTGATGGATTCAAAGTTGATTCAAGTCATTGCTTGTCCACAGTTTCCCTGTAAAAACCCCTCTGAGAGCTTATCTGAACATCTGGATCCACATTTAGTATAACAAATACATCGATGAGTCTGAAAGAAGCTCTGATTTCCCACACGACATGAATGCAACATTAAATTTCACGACGACACTTCTGTAAAGGTTAATCTTTTCCTCCTGTCACCGTTTCCAGACATCAGACGTCCGTACGCTTGGCTCTCATTGGCTGAAACTTTGCCCCTTCTGTCATTGGTTGCTCTGGATGTTCTGTCGGTTTGACATCAGCTCTGTTTGCCTTTTCTCACTGAAGCCGAGCAGCACCGAGCCTTAGGAAATATTACTGCTTGTATTCCCCTTTTTATTGGTCAGTTAGGCCCTCTCGGGCCGTCATTGGTCGGTGTTTTTGTTCTTCTTCTGTCATTGGCTGAGATGTGTCTGACGCTGCTGAAATAAAAACAACCCCTAACATAAAAGTCTGGGTCTGTGGACTTATTCAATCATGTCGATGATATTGTAACAACCTCAAAAGGGGGCGGGGCTTAAATATTGTACTGCCACCAGCCAACAGGGGGCGACAGAGAAGTTTAGACTTCATTTTAACCGCTGAGTAACATTTAGTCAAAGACTGTGTTCCAAACCGCATACTTCTCTTACTACTCATACTAACTTTTTTAGTTAGTATGCGAGTTTGAGTAAGTGAGAAGTTCCCGGATGCATACTAGATTCTCCTAAATGTTGGGTATGTATCATGAGGTTACTACTCATACTCAAACTACCCAAAATGCAACGTAACGTGACGTCGCCGATCGTCATTTCCTGTCAAAACGGCAGTTTCAAGCTAGCTACAACGAGGGTAGGTTCACTTCCTGTTTTCAAAACAAAAGCACCTATTGTATGGTAATGACTTTCCCTATGATAAAAGGCAACGGGTATTTTATTTTGTGAAAATAACAGGAAGTGCGTTGCTCACTGCGGCTAGCTTTAGTAGCGCCGAATTCGTGGGAACAAAATGGTAAACAGCCGGTATTTTGTCAGGTTTTCAACACGTTGGGGATCTAAACGACTACTTTCTCGCCTGAAAATGTTTCAAATGTTGCTAAAGTTTACAGAGTTTAGAGCTTAAGAGAAATCAGCTTCAGGCCGGCTGATTTCAGCTCGGGCAGGAGCGAAATGCATTGTGGGTAAACGCTCTGCATGCTGTCTGATCGATGAGTATGCAGTATGTAGTATGTAGTATGCAGTATGCGGTTTCGAACAGACCAAAATCTTTGGTTTCACTGCTTTAGTTTGTTGCAACTGGAAGTTTAGTAACTGTTAAGTTTTTAAGTCCTCCTAGATTTAAAAACTGGATAGCCAAAGGAATAACAACATTTTACTCAATAACAGATGCGGGACAATTAAAAGATTTTCAATCTTTAAAAGAAAAATATGCTCTGGAAAAGCAAGACTTTTATAGGTATCTACAACTACGTCATTATTTTGACCAAGTTACTAAAAAATACCCACCAGTGACCCAGTGCTGAAAGGTATTTTAGGAGCCTATATGTCAAAGTTAAACAAGGGTATTATATCCAGCCCGTATAAAGGCTTCATGACAAAAAAATCTCACTCCACAGAGTATGTTAAAAATAAATGGGAAAATGACGGTAACAGATCTCGAAGGAGGAATGGAACAACTATTGCATCTTTCAATGGAAATGCACCAACTCGCATACATGGAGAGAATTTGGATGGAAATGTCTAATTAGATTAAATTAGTTTTAAGAAACCCAGAAGTTGATGTTGCAACATACCATGTACATTTCTGTTAGATCCTTCTGTTCTTTTTATTTAAAAAAAAAAAAGAAAAAAGTTTTCAAGTCCTCCATCAGTTAAATCTGTTCACTTCTTTTAACCTTTATTGAAAGAAACAACTTTCAGTCCTCATTTAAAAGCACAAAGTTTGGCCCAAAGCGGTGAGCCACGACCCATCCCTGTTGGAGAGGCTGAACCTTTGGTGGAAGCTGCTGTTATACCCGATCCTGACACCCTCACCTGTCAGCAGGTGACCTGCTGGTTGGAGAAGCTTCCAGAACGCTGTTCCTGTAGGTTCTGTAAACTTTCTGTCTTTCTTCGCTTTGATTCCAGAGTAGTTTCTATTTTCTAAGTGTAATTAAGTTGGTTCATTGAAGAAAAACCTGCAAATTAGAGATTTAAGTTTTGTTTTATTGAAGAAAAAACTCTTTCTGGAAGTGTTTGGATTAAAGGTTTTTTATTATCTTAGAAGTATGTTTTGATCCTAAAATACTCCAACAAATTAATTCAAACTGTTTAAATTTAAGGGCAGATTAACTGTTGGATTTTTTTTTTAAATTGAGTTTTATTGAATTTTATTTTCCAAACAGGACAGAAGTGATCAGAGATTATTTAGTGATATATAACTCTTTATTGGGATATTTAACTCTTTATTGTGATATTTAACTCTTTATAGGGATATTTGACTATTTATTGTGATGTTTAACTCTTTATTGTGATATTTAACTCTTTATTGTGATATTGAACTCTTTATTGTGATATTTAACTCTTTATTGTGATATTTAACTATTTATAGGGATATTTGACTATTTATTGTGATGTTTAACTCTTTATAGGGATATTTGACTATTTATTGTGATGTTTAACTCTTTATTGTGATATTTAACTTGTGACATCCACTCCTGGGAAGATTGACAGCTGTCCTGAATGTTTTCCACTTGTGAATAATCTTTTTCTCTGTAGAATGGAAATGGCCTTAGTCAAGTCAAGTCTTTTATTGTCAGATGCACAAGAACAACAAGAGTCAGACTGGGCACTGAAATTCTTAGGACAGGACACCGTACAGCAGCTACATAACATGCCGTAACATGTCATAAGTACTCTGACAATAAATAGGCAATATGGATACAACAAAATATACATTTTACGCTAATACTAGAGCTATACTGAACATATAACACACATAATAGCCTAAGCTAATCTAAGACCTATACTAACCTAGGAACATAAAATAAAAATACAATATTGTGCAATATTGCATGTTGCGGTGCAAAAAGCAGAGGAGGTAGGCATGTGTAAAGTATAAAGTATGAAAGTGATGAGAGTGCATTATAGTGCATTTAGGAGCCTGATGGCCTCAGGATAGAAGCTGCTCTGCATTCTGTGTGAGAGCGGATGCTTCTGTGCCGCCTACCAGCAGGCAGCATGGTGAGCAGGCTGAAGGATGGGGATGGCCGTCTTTTAGGATCCTGCCAGCTCTACGAAGACATCTTGTGTGGTAGATGTCCTGAAGGGTTGGGAGTTTCCTACCCATGATGCACTCAGCCAAATGAACAGGGGGAACCAGCCAATTTAAATCGAGTTATTAAATCGATTCGAGGAGACGGAGACCACAAGGGTTGTGATTGGTCGTCTAACGACATCATTTCCTGAATCACTTTTCCGGTTTGCCATGGGAGCTGGACTCCACCCTGGTCCTGTAGGTCCTTTTAGCAGATTTAATGCCCTCAGGAGGTCACATCTGGCCTTCCTGTACTGATCGGGATCCTCTGAGTTAAAGGCGGCAGACCTGGCTCTGAGGCTGGCCCGGCCCGCTGTATCACCCCTTCTAACCCTTCCCAGGTTGCTTCTCTGAGATCGTTGCTGGTGTCTTTCCTCCTTGGCATCGTGCTAACACACACCTGAATGCTGCAGAACTTCTGCTTTCAGAGAGCTGCTCACACTGATGATGATCAGGGAATCAGAGCATTGATCAGCAGCTCCTGGCTGGACTGTATTCAGCTCCTGCTGAGGTGATATTTATGATGTCTTGATACTTCAACCTTAGAATTAAAGGACAAAAAACAACTTTTTTTCTTCTGTATGTCTGAAAATGAAACGGATTTGATCTGCTTTCTTTATATTTATTTCCTATCTCCTGATTTCTAAACATTCCTGTTATTCTGAAAGTCTTTTCACGGGTTTAACATGCTTTTATATTCTTTCCCTTTAACCTTTATTCCTCTCTTCTTCCGCCTCTCTGGAACAGCAGATGGAGAAAGGGATTCTGGGAACTTGGGTCGTTTCCTCGGTCATCTCATCAGCTCCTCGTGATTATAAATGAGCTTCTGCTGCTCTTCTTAAACCGGACCGTCAGCCATTTTTACACAGTTGGAGGAGAATTATCGTCGGCTGGTTCTGAGGAGCTGAAGTCAGCGCTGCGTCTCCGATAATCAGCATCATTGTGTGTCTGTGTTTCTGAATAAATGTCCTTTTACTGACTCCACTTCTGCTCCTTTCGCACATTGTGAGCCGCAGCATTAAAACCACTTTCCTTACAGTTAACTTGGATTGATTATTAGCTAATAACTGTGAGTGTAATGAAGTCTGCTCAGCGGTTATTGCTGCTTATTTTAAACAAACGTTGCTGAATTATTTCTGACGGGTTTATTTCTTTAGTCTTTAAATAATTGCTCGTCAGCAGAACCTTTGAAACAGATTTCATTCATCGTCTCCTTGAAAAGCTGAAACACTCGTTAGCTCCACCACTGATCAAGCTGGGCCAACCCCCCCCCCCCCCAAAAAAAGAGCTTTACCTCAGCAAAAAAAAAGGTACAAAAAGAACTGAAATACAGAATATAAATATCAATCACAAATCCTAAAAAACAACCAAAGAAAGCTAAATAAATAGATAAAGGCTCCTCTATGGAGCATAAAAACAGATTCCTGCAGTTCTGATACCAGCAGAGCTCAGACTGTAGCAGCTGTTTTCACCTGTTTTATTTCACAGAATTGTTTCACAAACGCTCCACGTTCCATGTTTGATTCATAGGCTACTTTATTCAGTTTCCAATGAAAGGGGGTAAAAACCCCTGCCAGAAATACATATAAACACATATAAACTGGGGAGAAAAAGTGGCCATGAAAACCATCGGTAAATTAACTCGTTATCTCGAGAAAACCATCAGAAAAAGTTTATACGTACCACGTCCGCTCTGGGCTTCCGTACATAACCCAGTTAATTACATGAAGGTATATGGGTCTATGCTCATTTTAGGAATGAAATACAGTTTATTTGGACTGGAAGCAGTTTGTGTTGTGGCCTGGGATCAGCCCTGGGCGGTCGCCCACATTGCCCATAGCAAAAACCGGCCCTGTGCAGGAGAACATCAGCAGGTGAGTTGGAGACCTTAAGGCTGATTTATGGTCGCCTACGGAGACGCTCTCCTATCTATCCGTCGAGGAGACGGAGACTCGCGGAGACAGCAAGGCCTGTGATTGGTCGGCTAACCACATAATTTCCTGAATCACTTTCCCGGTTCAGCTCCTTCCTCTCAGAACAACAACACCGCCATTTCTGAAAGAGTTTACTGTGTGCCGGTCAACATTATTTGCATTTCAACATCAATGAGCTCCAACTCCAACAACAGTCTTTCTCTCTCGGTCGCCATCGTTCACTGTGAGGAGGAACGGAGCCGGAAGGTGAACAACATATCAGCCACTTTCACCATAGACGTAAGAGATTGGGTCGTCTAACGTAGCGCCGCCTACTGATCGGGAGGTGAACTGCCTTGAGTATCCGACATCCCGACGGAGAACTTCGAAAGGTTTAACAGCCTCTGCGTGACCACAGAGAAGCAGACTGAGGCCTTTAAGGTCGAACTGTGTTCTGGTTTTCATCCTGTTGATGCTCCAGTTGCATCATGTTGGCGTCTCAGTGCTCCTCTCTGCAGCTCCGTAGAGAACGAAGCTTCAGCCCAGGCGGACCTCCTCTCCTCCTCCTCCTCCTCCTCCTCCTCTTCTCTGCGTCTGACCACCGATGAGAGCCAACTTTCCATTGAACTAAAACAAACTTTTACAAACCCTTTGCCTTCAGTGCCGTCAGGTCAGAGTTTGTCCTTTTGTTACATTAAACTGCAGATTAAACCCATTTGGCCCCGCATGAATGATTCCAGGACAGCAGACTTTAGAAAAGCAGCTGACATCCCACTCCTTTGGCCTCCTCTTCATCTCTTCACGTTGTTTTTCTCGTCCTCCCCCTCTCCTGCCCGTGGAGGCGGGGCTAATTACAGACGGCCTTTCGCCGTGTCGTTAACAGAACGTTTAATTAGCTGTGAATTCATTCTCACACCTCTCTTTAATCGTGTGCTTTTTATTGCTTTGAACCCCGAAGTTAAGAAGATATTAAATGGGAGGCAGGAACTTTTAATGATGGTTTATTTTGAGAGAATAAAAGCGAATGACTCGAGGAGGACTTCTCTGAGCTGCTGGGATCAAAGGAGAGAGTTCCCCCTCGTCTTCGGTTCAAAGGATTTCCAACAGAAATTCAGCATTTCTACCCGTCTGACCGCAGGACGGTTTCGGTCCGTTTTAAATAAGCTCTGGTGCAGAGCAGGCGGCGGGGTTTGTGGGTCGTGTCCATATCTGGTGTTCCATGATGGATTCATGGCTGAGCCAGAAGATCATGGACATCCAGTCCAGAAATCTCCAGAATCTCTGAATCCTCTGAATATATTCTGTGCTGAAGATGATGGGATATGCACAGTCTCACAGTTTTACACTGAGGAACATTAATCTAAAAATTGCTCCCCTGTCTGTAGGCACAGTTTTTATGTGAACCTTTCAGGCCAGAGGGACTTTCTTTAGTCTGAAGCACACTAACTGCTGTGCTCTGAGATACCGAAACAGATGACGGCAAACAGGAGAAACACAGTTTAAAGCAGACATGAAACCAGCGAACACGCCTACATGCAGCGTACAGTTCCGGGCTGCCCGTATGAGACCTGGCCATCACCATGGTGACTCCGTGGTGACGTCAGCTCGGACTGCGAGGAATCTGGGTGTGACCCTGGACGACCAAACATCGCATCAGTGAGCCGTTCCTGCAGATTCCTCCTCTACAACATCCGGAGGATTCGCCCCTTCCTCACCAGAGCAGCACAGGTGCTCATCCAGCCTCCGGGCATCTCCCGCCTGGACTCCTGCAGCTCCCTCCTTGCTGGCGCCCCGGCTTCTGCCATCAGACCTCTGGAGCTGGTTCAGAAAGCTGCTGCTCGTCTGGTGTTCAACCTCCCCGAGTTCTCCCACACCACTCCCCTTCTCTGCTCTCTACACCGGCTCCCTGTAGCTGCAGCATCCAGTTTCAGACTCTGGTGCTGGCCTACAGGGCAGTGGAAGGAGCAGCTCCCTCATACCTCCAGGCTGAGGTCCAGTTTCAGACTCTGGTGCTGGCCTACAGTGGAAGGAGCAGCTCCTTCATACCTCCAGGCTGAGGTCCAGTTTCAGACTCTGGTGCTGGCCTACAGTGGAAGGAGCAGCTCCTTCATACCTCCAGGCTGTGGTTCAGTTTCAGACTCTGGTGCTGGCCTACAGGGCAGTGGAAGGAGCAGCTCCTTCACACCTCCAGGCTGAGGTCCAGTTTCAGACTCTGGTGCTGGCCTACAGGGCAGTGGAAGGAGCAGCTCCTTCATACCTCCAGGCTGAGGTCCAGTTTCAGACTCTGGTGCTGGCCTACAGGGCAGTGGAAGGAGCAGCTCCTTCTTACCTCCAGGCTGTGGTACAGTTTCAGACTCTGGTGCTGGCCTACAGGGCAGTGGAAGGAGCAGCTCCTTCACACCTCCAGGCTGAGGTCCAGTTTCAGACTCTGGTGCTGGCCTACAGTGGAAGGAGCAGCTCCCTCATACCTCCAGGCTGAGGTCCAGTTTCAGACTCTGGTGCTGGCCTACAGTGGAAGGAGCAGCTCCTTCATGCCTCCAGGCTGAGGTCCAGTTTCAGACTCTGGTGCTGGCCTACAGGGCAGTGGAAGGAGCAGCTCCTTCATACCTCCAGGCTGTGGTCCAGTTTCAGACTCTGGTGCTGGCCTACAGGGCAGTGGAAGGAACAGCTCCTTCATACCTCCAGGCTGAGGTCCAGTTTCAGACTCTGGTGCTGGCCTACAGGGCAGTGGAAGGAGCAGCTCCTTCATACCTCCAGGCTGAGGTCCAGTTTCAGACTCTGGTGCTGGCCTACAGTGGAAGGAGCAGCTCCTTCATACCTCCAGGCTGAGGTCCAGTTTCAGACTCTGGTGCTGGCCTACAGGGCAGTGGAAGGAGCAGCTCCTTCGTACCTCCAGGCTGTGGTCCAGCCCTACACCCCCGCCCGACCGCTTCGCTCTGCGGCCTCCAGGCGGCCGGCTGCCCCCTCACTCAGCGGTCCCTGCGCACCATCCACACGGTCACGGCTTTTCTCTGTTCTGGCGCCCCGATGGTGGAACGATCTCCGACTGATGTCAGGACAGCTGAGTCGCTGCCCATCTTTGGCCGCAGGCTGCAAACCATCTCTGCAGGAAACACTGCCCAGATCCGCCCTCTGAGGACGTCACCTGCTTCCTCCCAGCTCCTTACGCACTTATTTGTTTCCTAAACTGTCTTTGTTTCCTAAATTCTCTTCCCATGTGTCTCGGCACCTAACTTACTGCACTTACTCTAGCACTAGTTATGCTCTTAGCTGTTTGGTTTTGGAAGGAAATGCACTTCTGATTTCTTGTGACCTGAAGTTCTTTTGCCTACCGATGTTGAACACACTTATTGTGAGTCGCTTTGGATAAAAGCGTCTGCAGAATGACCGTAATGTAATGTAATGGAATGTTCCCACAGCAGAACATCTGCTGAACATCAGGCTGACAACAAGAAAAGATGTTTTTTCTGAGGTTGGACTGAGCTGATGCATCTGAAACACGAGGGACTGAGAATGTGTTGCTGATCAAATCAAATCAAATTTATTTGTAGCACATTTCATGTACAAACAATTCAAAGTGCTTCACATAAAATAAAAGCATTGCAGCAGGGAGTGTAAGAAGCATTAAAAATACATAAAAGAATATAAAGAGAAACAAATAAAATAACTTAAATGATTTAAATTCAAAGATATCAAGCAGATTTCACGCTGATGTGGGAATTGGGATCAAAACTGCACCAGAGCTCTTACTAAAATGCTAACGCTAGCTAGCTAGCTAGTCTCAAGCTATTGGCTTTTACTATTGCTAGCATAACATTATCTTTATGTCCAGTGGCTAAGCTAAGGGGTTATATGAGCTTAGCAGGCAGGAAGATATTCATCAAAATTTGTTCGTTAATTCGAGGTCTGCTTTGAAATGGGTTTCAGGAAGGGATCCCGAGGCCCCGGCACGGCTGAAAAGCCCAGAGAAAACTGCAGGTTTGGGCCAAATACTTTCTGCTATTTTATTACAGGTTTAGCTAATAGCAAACAACAAAATAGACTCATATTTAACATGAATGAATTGATTAAATGCTGTATTTCCCTCTCTAAATCAAAATTAAAATCAAATACAATTTATTTGTAGCACATTTCATGTACAAAACAATTAAAAGTGCTTCACATAAAATAAAAGCATTGCAGCAGGGAGTGGAAGAAGCATTAAAAATACATAAAAGAATATAAAGAGAAACAAATAAAATCATTTAAATGAATTTAAAAACCAGCAACAGTCCAGATAAGTTCAAAGATATTTCATGCATAGACACATGAGAACAGAAATGTTTTTAACCTGGATTTAAAAATGTCTCTACCCCTGCTAACCTCCAATAAAGGCTATGGAATGTTGGTGCTTTCACATTAGAACTGTTTATTTCCCTAAAAATGACATAAAGAGCTGTGTTTTTTCCCTTAAAATGTTAGCCTGGATGTAAAAGCGTGTCCACAGGCAGTTTGCCACCACCCTGACCTGAAAGCTACCCAACCAACACATCCTCAGTTTGTCTCCCGTTTGGTGTGAAACCAACGAGCAGCGTGTCGGCTGAACGTCTGCCCGCTCCTGCTGACCAAACATCTGCGGCGTGAGCCGGTTTACTGCTGTCTGATTGGTCAATTAGCCGAGGATGAGAGAGTGGGGCAAGCCTGGTTCCATGTAGTGTTTTCAGGGTAAATGAAGCGTGACCCTGAAAGCTCGAACTCAGCAGCATAATGAAGCAGAGGAAAAGTCTCGGAAAAGTGTCCCAAAGTTAAATAAATGTAGAGAACACCAGCATCACATTTCACTGTTGAGAAATGGGCAGACAAAAAGAAAAGAAAATGGGATTCACAGTGATATTTATTCCAGACTAAATATAAAAGACTGTAGACTAAAACCAAATAAACCCAATAAAATGCGCCGATCAAAAATAATAAAAAAGGCACAGGTTAAAACCATTAAAATATAACAAATAAAAGAGGATAAAAAGAGGCAAGAGTTAATCCGATCCGATCCAATTCTCCAATTCTAGTCAGATTAAAGGGATAATCCGGAGTAAAATGCACTTTAGATCAATTTACGGGATGTTGGGAGTACATACGTTGAGTTGACATCAAAATCGTGTCATTCGGATGTGTTTTGAGAATTTCGATTTGACCGTTTTTAGCCAAAAGTCGTTAGCCTGGAAGTCAGAGGGGCAAATCATGTCACCGCTACAAAACGCTATTTTTATACCTCTTCTACAGCTCCAAACAACATAACACTTACGTGGTAGTGAGTAGAGGGTCCCTAAAGCCAAACCGAAGTGTCCCGAGGTCTTCATGTGGTCGGATAGAGAGTCCAGAATGAATTTAATCAAGCCAGTACCTGCTCCCAATCAGAGCCTCTTCCGTCAACAGGAGGCTATCTCACGTGAGACATCACGTCACGTGACATTTCAAATTTCCAACCTGTTAGTAAGCTAGGCTTTGCTGTTGCATACAACTTCATTTCACTTTCGAAAGGAATACTGGACTATGTTTGTAAAAAAAATCGGCAACGAAATTGTGAATTTCCAGAGCGAGTTACTCCACACTCGGCAATCAACTCCTACGGACTCACGTGACGTGATGTCTCGCGTGAGCTAGCCTCCTGTTGACGGAAGAGGCTCTGATTGAGAGCAGGTACTGGCTTGATTAAACTCATTCTGGACTCTCTATCCGACCACATGAAGACCTCGGGACACTTCGGTTTGGCTTTAGGGACCCTCTACTCACTACCACGTAAGTGTTATGTTGTTTGGAGCTGTAGAAGAGGTATAAAAATAGCGTTCTGTAGCGGTGACATGATATGCCCCATTCACTTCCAGGCTAACGACTTTTGGCTAAAAACGGTCAAATCGAAATTCTCAAAACACATCCGAATGACATGATTTTGATGTCAACTCAACGTATGTACTCCCAACATCCCGTAAATTGATCTAAAGTGCATTTTACTCCGGATTATCCCTTTAATAACTCAGTCTGATTGTAATTTAGCCAATAATCTGATCCTTTCAGCGCCATGTGACCCCACTGAGTGTTCGCACCCCCTCCTTCTGGGACCCTGTGTGCAGGGAGACACTTTTGTCTCATTTTTCATGTCTTAAAAGCTCCAGTCTGTGTTCAGAAACACTTTTGCAAAACAAAACTTGGTGTTTTGTGAGTTTTCAGATGCAACCAATCGTTTAAACTTTGATTTATGAACCAGTTAAACTTTCATCTGCTGCCTTTCCGCTGTCCACAGGGTGAAAATGTTTCAGCACATTTTTATCACCTGTTACCATCATCCCCCTCCTCTGAGACAGATAACACGCTGGAAATATAATCAATTCCTGAACCCGCGTTAAATGAATTTGAAATGAGCTTGTTGCTCTGCCACAGGTCACATGATGCAACACCGGCGGTCTGCCGGCTCCCACCGGAGCTGCAGAGAGCTTCCAGGCTCTGAGTCGCTCTGCTCTGTAATTAGCTGAGCAGAGCTGGAAAAAAAGGAGGAAAAGTGAAAACTTAATCAATCATCTGGGGATCTGATATAAGCTGAGATAAAAACGACAACAAATGGAATCGTTATCGTTAATAATCAGCAATCTTCCTGCTGTGAAACACAAACAGAATTCACTGTAAGGCAGGTTTATCTGTACAGCACAACTCAACCACAAGGTGATTCAAAGTGCTTTACAGAGACGTTAAAACAGTAGAAATAAAAAGCATGATTTAAGTTTTAACCAAAAAAAGAAAGAAATAAGAACAATAGATGAAATCAGGAGTTAAAGGTAGGGTAGGAGATCCTGGATTTTGAGTCCAGCGAAGCTGCATTTTGAAAATACACCGGTAAAAAGTCCCAACCCTTTTCTTCACTTTCCCCCCGAAGCCACGCCTCTAGAGTACATGAACGCGCACGAAGGTGCACGAGCGCTGTTCTGACAGCAAGCATCGATCGTTGCCGTATTTAGTATTTAGTTTATGCTAACTATACGTTTAATAATGCTAGGTGCTAGCCAAGCTGGCTCTAGTTTAGCTTCCTGCCAAGCTTCTGGACGCGTAATTCGTTCACGGAGCAGGGTACGCGCACAGGGGGAAGGAGGGGGAGGGAGGGGCAGATTGCAGTTTGATAGACGGCATCATAATCCAATCATCGTTAACGGTCCGTTCAGTATGGTTGGATTCTGTTTTTCCTAGATTGTACGTTCTAGAGGCCACTAAAACTTTTCATATTTGTGTCAAAACTTTTAATTAATTGGTTGCAATGGGGGTGTGAAGAGTATTTCAAGCAACATGTAAAAAAATGCTCCAGAAAAAGATCCCCTACCCCGCCTTTAAAATGTGATTATGTTTTGAAACTCCAGCTCCAACCTGGACTTAAACACACTGAGTGTTTCAGCTGATCTGAGGCTTTCTGGGACTTTGTTCCAGACGTGTGGAGCATAGAAGCTGAATGCAGCTCCTCCATGTCTGGTTCTGACTCTGGGAACTGATAGAAGACGGGATCCAGATGACCTGAGGGGGTCTGGGAGGTTCACACTGGGTCAGGAGGTCACTGATGTGTTCTGGTCCTGGACCATTCAGAGGTTTATAGAGCAGCATCAGAACTTTAAAGTCTATCCTCTGATGGACAGGCAGCCGGTGTAAAGACCTCAGAGCTGGACTGTCAAACATGTGAGGCACGAGTTCTTTACAGAATCTCTCCACCACTGCTGGCATCTGTTTACTGCACCACGATGTTTGGAGTGCTCTGAGCGTGAAACTGGAGCGTTGATCCATTTGCACAAAGCAGCATTGTTTTCTCTTCAGATTGTCTTCTTCTGACATTTGGCAGTTTACTGCATTGTTGTGGCATACTTGAATGTGTGTGTGTGTGTGTGTGTGTGTGTGTGCGTGTGTGTGTGTGTGCGTGTGCGTGTGTGTGTGCTGAGGCAGCATGTGCTCGGTTTAATGTGAGCACAGTGTATGATTTACATTTAGATGGCTGTTGTTGCTGCTCAGTGTGTGTTAAGTAATGATGAAAATACATGCCGGGCTGCTTTGATTTTCACCCTTTCTTTCCTTCTGTGTCCCAGTTTGTTTTTTTTGCTCAGTTAACAGTGTTTAAAGGACAAAAAAACCAACTTTTTGTGTAAACCCTTAACATTGTGTTTACTCCCTTTGTCCTAATGGTCAAAAATGAGCCGCCCTACCAAAGCCCCAAAATAAAGCAACTTAATTGAATTTTAAATCCAAAATCTATTTTGTATGATGAAACCACCTGTTATTTATCTATTCAACTCAATTCAATACATTTTTTATCAAGTATTTTCTGTTACACAATACAAAAAGACAATCACCAGTTTTCAGGATTACACTTTTTTTTTTCTTTTTACCACAAACCAACTGTCAGTTGGACCAACAGTTTTCTTGTTTTCTCAGTTTTCTTTTACATAACTACACAAGTGCTAAAGCGCCAGGGAAGAAGTGATAAAGAAGTGCTAAGGAAGTGCTAAAGAAGTGCTAAAGAAGTGCTGAGGAAGTGCTAAAGAAGTGCTAAAGAAGTGCTAAAGAAGTGCTAAGGAAGTGCTAAAGAAGTGCTAAAGAAGTGCTAAAGAAGTGCTAAGGAAGTGCTAAAGAAGTGCTAAAGAAGTGCTAAAGAAGTGCTAAGGAAGTGCTAAAGAAGTGCTAAAGAAGTGCTAAGGAAGTGCTAAAGAAGTGCTAAAGAAGTGCTAAAGCGCCGTGAAAGAAGTGCTAAAGAAGTGCTAAGGAAGTGCTAAGGAAGTGCTAAAGAAGTGCTAAAGAAGTGCTAAAGAAGTGCTAAAGCGCTGTGAAAGAAGTGCTAAAGAAGTGCTAAGGAAGTGCTAAGGAAGTGCTAAAGAAGTGCTAAAGAAGTGCTAAAGCGCCGTGAAAGAAGTGCTAAAGAAGTGCTAAGGAAGTGCTAAGGAAGTGCTAAAGAAGTGCTAAAGAAGTGCTAAAGCGCCGTGAAAGAAGTGCTAAAGAAGTGCAAAAGAAGTTCTAAAGCGCCGGGGAAGAAGTGTTAAAGCGCCTGGGAAGAAGTGTTAAAGCGCCAGGGAAGAAGTGCTAAAGAAGTGCTGAGGAAGTGCTAAAGAAGTGCTAAAGAAGTGCTAAAGAAGTGCTAAGGAAGTGCTAAAGAAGTGCTAAAGAAGTGCTAAAGAAGTGCTAAGGAAGTGCTAAAGAAGTGCTAAAGAAGTGCTAAAGAAGTGCTAAGGAAGTGCTAAAGAAGTGCTAAAGAAGTGCTAAGGAAGTGCTAAAGAAGTGCTAAAGAAGTGCTAAAGCGCCGTGAAAGAAGTGCTAAAGAAGTGCTAAGGAAGTGCTAAGGAAGTGCTAAAGAAGTGCTAAAGAAGTGCTAAAGAAGTGCTAAAGCGCTGTGAAAGAAGTGCTAAAGAAGTGCTAAGGAAGTGCTAAGGAAGTGCTAAAGAAGTGCTAAAGAAGTGCTAAAGCGCCGTGAAAGAAGTGCTAAAGAAGTGCTAAGGAAGTGCTAAGGAAGTGCTAAAGAAGTGCTAAAGAAGTGCTAAAGCGCCGTGAAAGAAGTGCTAAAGAAGTGCAAAAGAAGTTCTAAAGCGCCGGGGAAGAAGTGTTAAAGCGCCTGGGAAGAAGTGTTAAAGCGCCAGGGAAGAAGTGCTAAAGAAGTGCTAAAGAAGTGTTAAAGCGCCAGGGAAGAAGTGCTAAAGAAGTGTTAAAGCGCCAGGGAAGAAGTGCTAAAGAAGTGCTAAAGAAGTGTTAAAGCGCCGTGAAAGAAGTGCTAAAGAAGTGCTAAAGAAGTGCTAAAGAAGTGCTAAAGCGCCGTGAAAGAAGTGCTAAAGCGCCGTGAAAGAAGTGCTAAAGAAGTGCTAAAGAAGTGCTAAAGAAGTGCTAAAGCGCCGTGAAAGAAGTGCTAAAGAAGTGTTAAAGCGCCAGGGAAGAAGTGTTAAAGCGCCAGGGAAGAAGTGCTAAAGCGCCGTGAAAGAAGTGCTAAAGAAGTGCTAAAGAAGTGCTAAAGAAGAAGTGCTAAAGCGCCGTGAAAGAAGTGCTAAAGAAGTGCTAAAGAAGTGCTAAAGAAGAAGTGCTAAAGCGCCGTGGAAGAAGTGCTAAAGAAGTGCTAAAGAAGTGCTAAAGAAGAAGTGCTAAAGCGCCGTGGAAGAAGTGCTAAAGAAGTGCTAAAGAAGTGTTAAAGTGCCGTGGAAGAAGTGCTAAAGAAGTGCTAAAGAAGTGTTAAAGTGCCGTGGAAGAAGTGCTAAAGAAGTGCTAAAGAAGAAGTGCTAAAGCGCCGTGGAAGAAGTGCTAAAGAAGTGCTAAAGAAGTGTTAAAGTGCCGTGGAAGAAGTGCTAAAGAAGAAGTGCTAAAGCGCCGTGGAAGAAGTGCTAAAGAAGTGCTAAAGAAGTGCTAAAGAAGTGCTAAAGAAGTGCTAAAGAAGTGCTAAAGCGCCGTGGAAGAAGTGCTAAAGAAGTGCTAAAGCGCCGTGAAAGAAGTGCTAAAGAAGTGCTAAAGCGCCGTGAAAGAAGTGCTAAAGAAGTGCTAAAGCGCCAGGGAAGAAGTGTTAAAGCGCCAGGGAAGAAGTGCTAAAGCGCCGTGAAAGAAGTGCTAAAGAAGTGCTAAAGAAGTGCTAAAGAAGTGCTAAAGTGCCGTGGAAGAAGTGCTAAAGAAGTGCTAAAGAAGTGCTAAAGAAGTGCTAAAGCGCCGGGGAGGAACAGCTGCTACAGATGTGAGGATGCACATGTTTGTGTTTCTTTATCGGCCTGAAAGTAGTTCCGGTCCACGCGGGGCGGTGCGTTCAGCTGCTGTCCCTCTGGGTGGTTAATATGAAATCTGACAGCGGCGGCTGTTTGAGTTGACGCACGCCATGAGGCGCTGGCATGTTCTGGCCTTCAGCGAGCAAGGTGCAGGAGCATCGTTTGTTGTTCTGGTTAAAACCACGGCGGGCCAACACCTTCTATCCTTTGGTCCTTCGGCGTTAGCTCGTTAGCTTGTTAGCTCGTTAGCTCGTTAGCTCAGTCTTAGCTCTTTGTGAAAACACGTCTGTTAAATTCAATAATTCGAACTTGAAAAATGTCAAACCAGGAACTTTGAATTTTAAAAAAAGTGCTGACTCCATCCCAGGTTGTTTCACCTGCTGGTGTTGAATGAGCAGCCATTGTTTTCCTGTGTGTGTGGGTCACCGCCACAGGCAAGGTTGCCGGAGTCGCAGCATAAGTAATCACATCTTTATGTATGCAGCTCCTGCTATGTTTGCACATCTCCCTAATGTCCTCTGTGTGTGTGCGCAGTAATGAATCTGCAGTTTCCATGACTTATTCATATTCAACATTCTGTCAGGCAATCTCCAGTTTATTATTTTTTGCTTGAATTTTTCCTTTAACAACCTCAGATGGCGTAATGATGGCTGGAGAGAAGGTGTGCGTGCAGCTGCAGCCAATCATGAAGGCCATAAAAGTCGAGGCGGCCGTAAAGCGGAGCGACTGATTTAAGGCCGGCTGCTGCTGATTTTTATTGTCACCATCTTTGTTTTGGGTGCCGCGCTGCGTCTGACGCTCGCACGCAAATTAGATTAGCATCATTATCGGGTTGTTTCTCCTCTTCGGTGCATCTTCCCTCCTTTCGGTTTCAGTCGGGGCTCTCAGGATTGATGCTCCGCAGAAACTCGTCTTTCTTGACATAATTTCACTCATTTTAATTACAGAAAGTGAGATTTAATAATCAGCCAGACCTTGGTGTGACCCTCTTTACCAGGAGACTCACAGCTCTCTCTTTGCACTGGAAAAAATCAAAGTCTTACCAAGTATATTTGTCTCATTTCTAGTCCAAATATCTCATTACACTTAATATAAGACACAACTGCCTAACAAGTACTATTTCAGCCAGATATAGGGTCTTGTTTTAATACAATACATCTGGAATATCTTGTTAAATGAAAAAGTCTTGAAAAAAAATTGTTTTGAGTCATAATTTACATTAAACAAGCTTTTTTTTCACATTTGAAGAGGTTTTTAAGCTAATTTCAAGATCACTTTTAACTCAAAAGTCCTAAATATCACATTTTATTTCAAGAAATCTTCACAAGACGATTTTCACTAGTTCCATTGGCAGATTTTGCTTATTTCAAGCAAAAACGTCTTGTATTTGTTGTTTTTCTTACTCATTTTTGGAGGGGCATTTTTTTTTCCAGTGTAGCATAGCCGTTTGACCAAGCAACACTGGAAAAAATCAAAGTCTTACCAAGTATATTTGTCTCATTTTTAGTCAAAATATCTCATTACACTTAATATAAGACACAACTGCCTAACAAGCACCATTTCAGCCAGATATAGGGACTTGTTTGAAGACAATGCATCTGGAATATCTTGTTAAATGAAAAAGTCTTGAAAACAAATTGTTTTGAGTCACATATCATATGAAACAAGCTTTTTTTTATTTCATTTGAAGAGGTTTTTAAGCTAATTTCAAGATCACTTTTAACTCAAAAGTCCTAAATATCACATCGTATTTCAAGAAATCTGGACAAGCCGATTTTCATGAGTTCCATTGGCAGATTTTTTGGCTAATTTCAAGCAAAAACGTCTCATATTTCCAGTGTAGAATAAAGAAGTTCTTTCCAAACTGGATGAATCATCAGATTCTGTCCTGGTGGGATGCTCCCAACAAGGCTTCATTCTGGATGAACCTTTTCGATTGTTTTATTATTATTCAGGTTGTAAAATCTCCCTTGTTCAAAGGCCCGGTGGATGTCTTTTAAAGTTTAAGTCCATGCGCAGGTTAGATTCTGACCTGGAAATGCAGCAGAAGTTTCACGAGAAACGAGACGTCGCTGCAGAGTTGTTTCCTGCATCTTCGTCACACGCTTTTTTCCTGCCTGACGCATCTCTGAGGAGACGAGCAGCGAGTCCTGAATCTGTTGAAACCTGAAGGAGACGGGCCAGTGGAACCAGCCACTCCCGCTCTGAGCATCCAGACATTAATCTACGAGTTTTAGAGCAGAAGTTTAGAATAAATTTACTGTCACAGCTGCAGACTGATCCTCTCACATTCCCTCGTCTCTGTCCCGTAAACAGAGGTGGGTAGAGCAGCCAAAAACTGTACTCAAGTAAAAGTACTGTTACTTCAGAATAATATGACTCAAGTAAAAGTAAAAAGTAGTCATCCAAATAATTACTCGAGTAAGAGTAAAAAAGGTGAAAAAACTACTCAAGTACTGAGTAACTGTTGAGTAACGTCTGATTTATTTGTTAACACAAGCATTCAATCAGACAGACAAAAATACTAAATAATCATCTTTAGGCCAATTAGAGTTCATCCAGTTGATAAAATAAATTAAAATGAATTAATTAATTACAAAATAGCTTAAATTAAAATAATCCAGGTAAATTCAAGAACTTCAATAAAGAATAAAAGAGACTTAGGAAATGTTTAAAACATATGTAACCCATATGTAACCTAAAAAACAAACATTCACCTATCCATGGGGGGAAAACGAGTTTAGGAAACTTAGCGCTACATGTTTCCTCAAGTTAGATGTTGAGTTTCTGCTGAAATGTGCGTTTGTTTTGGTTGACACAGAAGACACATAATGTAGCTGCTGTTTCTCACTCTTTGTAAGGTAAACATGCTTTCAGTATGAGGCCTCGTCTGCGTCTTCATTTCCCACCGTTGGTTCTGACATTTTTCATCTGTTTCTTTCTTTGTTTGCTACGACTGCTAATGCTAAAGCTAACCCGTCCCGCCGCTGAGATTGAGTATGGTCACGTGACCAGACTGCACGGCTGCGTCTGATTGGTGGAACACAGTCAGGTGGTAGAGCCTTTGGCGGAAGTCTCTCTCTCTGTCAGAATAAAACATTAAAATGAGGCGTACGCGGGGGGATAAAAATAATGAGGCGTAGAATACCAAAGAGGTAAGAAGAAAAGTAACCAGCTCATTGTAGCCTAATGTAGCGGAGTAAGAGGACAGTTTCTGCTGCACACATCTACTCAAGGAAAAGTAAAAAGTATAGAGATTTAAAACTACTCCTAGAAGTGTAATGTTTTCAAAAACGTACTCAAGTAAATGTAACTGGTTACTACCCACCTCTGGTCATGATCGATCAGCTGTTTCTGCTTCCAAAGGATGAATATGACAAATATTTGTCCACGTAAAATGATCACAACAATTGAAAAAAGTTCTTATTTCTTTCTTATATGACAGGAGCCACTGCTGGTTGGAGCTGTTTGTCTCCTCTGGTCATCCTCATATATATATATATATATATATATATATATATATATATATATATATATATATATATATATATATATATATATAAATATAAAACCTGAACCTCCACCTGTTGACCACATTACGGAGCAGTTTATTCTCTCAAACTCAGGGATTGAAACCGATTTCTGTTTGTTTTATGGAGCCAGAGACTTGACCAACTTTAGTTTTCTCACTCTGTGCCTGAAGGATGAAAGCAGCAGCGTTTGTTTAAGCATCACATCTGGCTGCTTCAGCCTATAACCTTTCATGGATCCATTTCTCTCATCTTCATATCTAGGCCAAAAACCTACTTATTTAGGATTGCTTTTAATACCCAGTAGTATGATGACACTTTTATCTTATTCGATTTTGTTATATTTAATTTCTTTCACTGTTCTTTTATTGTTTTTACTTATTCTTCTCTTTATTTATTACCTGCTGTAAAGCACTTTGGTACACCGTAAGGATTGTCTATAAAAGGCTGTAGAAATAAAGTACATTTACATTTACATTTCACTGGATTTCAGATCATTTAAGTACACAAAAATAATGCGTCACCGGTTCATTGATCTACTGTTAGTTTGTCCCTCAAAGATTTTTCTGCCTGTTTTCCAACTTGTTCTAACAAATGTTAAATAATTCAAAAGGCCGCAGTTATTATTTATGATATTCACAGTTTTGTCCGACATCTTTTCCTCCAGAAGCCCCACGGTGACCCGCGCAGACACATAGGAGGCTGCAGCGTGCAGGTTAATGAGGTGTTGTTTCGAGCTGAGGCACAGATGTGAGGAAGTGAGTAAATCCTTCGGTCTGACATCTCACTCGGTCCTCGGATGGTCCCCTGGGGGCCCCCTGAACCGACGGCCGGCCTGTAGTTTAAACTAAATCAGACAGAAAAACAGATGTGGGATTATTTCTGGTCCCGCTGCCGGGTAAATTAGTCTCTGGTGAAGGAAGGCGCAGTCTGTCCAAAGCAGACGTGGTTATCCCGTCCATCATCGCTCGCTGTTGGCCGGCAGAGAAGAAAAAACCAAAGTCGTCTGTGATCGCCGTGAAAATCTGAAATTGGGTTTTGATATCTGCAGAGGGTCACGCTGAGGGAGGCCGGCGGGAGGTGTTTCAGGCTGCTGCGGAGAACCAAATTAGGTTCAGGATGAGACGTGTGGACCAACCGGCCTGCAGGGGGCGATGGCGTGCAGCAGAGGAGGGAAGGCTGGCAGCATGTGAATGATGACTTTTTTTTTCAGTCAGACTTTTGTTTGACACGAAGGGGCATCTTCTATCTGCTGCCTTCCACTGGTGACTCATTACTTCTTCTTCTTCTTCTTCTTCTTCTTCTTCTTCTTCTTCTTCTTCTTCTGCAGAATCACCTTTGATCACCTTCAGCCCATCTGAAGTCTCTTAATTTTGACCAATTGTGCTCAAGTAAAAGTACTGTTACTTCAGAATAATATGACTCAAGTAAAAGTAAAAAGTAGTCATCCAAATATTTACTTGAGTAAGAGTAAAAAAGTGCTCGGTGAAAAAAAACTCCTCAAGTACTGAGTAACTGTTGAGTAACGTCTGATTTATTTGTTAACACAAGCATTCAATCAGACAGACAAAAATACTAAATAATCATCTTTAGGCAAATTAGAGTTCATCCAATTGATAAAATAAATTAAAATGAATTAATCAATTACAAAATAGCTTAAATTAAAATAATCCAGGTAAATTCAAGAACTTGAATAAAAAATCAAAGAGACTTAGGAAATGTTTAAAACATATGTAACCCATATGGAACCTAAAAAACAAACATTCACCTATCCATGGGGGAAAAACGAGTTTAGGAAACTTAGCGCTACATGTTTCCTCAAGTTAGATGTTGAGTTTCTGCTGAAATGTGCGTTTGTTTTGGTTGACACAGAAGACACATAATGTAGCTGCTGTTTCTCACTCTTTGTAAGGTAAACATGCTTTCAGTATGTGAATGATGTGAGGAAAAGCTCTGCGTTCAGTCAGACTTTTGTTTGACACGACGGGGCATCTTCTCTCTGCTGCCTTCCACTTGTGACTCATTACTTCTTCTTCTTCTTCTTCTTCTGAGTGCTGCAGAATCACCTTTGATCTCTTAGGTCTCTTCATTTTGACCCACCCCCCACTTCAACGAGGCTCGACTCCAATCACTGCAGATGCTTATCCGATAAAACACTTGGTCCTGATTGGATTACGGCCTCTGAGAGGTGTTTACAGTGAATCCACGCTGTCTGAACAGGGTCCTTCGAGCTGTTTTAAACTTTCACTGCTTACCAACCAGGCCGGGTTAAAGGGATAGTTCGCCTCTTCTGACATGAAGCTGTATAACATCCCATATCAGCAACATCATTTCTGAACATCTTCTTACCCCCTGCTGCGTCCTGTGAGCAGAGTTCCAGCCTCGTTTTGGTGTTGATGAAGGTAGTCCGGCTAGTTGGCTGGGGCTTAAAAAATAAAGCGTTTTGCTTCTCAAAACAATATGCGTTCAACAGAGTAATACATTTGCATCACAAAATCGTTCTCCAGGACAAAGTCTTTTTGTGAAAATGGAGGACACCTCCTTCCCTCTCTATGCAGTGGGTCAGTTTATCCAGATTACACTGATGCTGATGTTTTTTGTTCTCATAACATCACATTTGAGTGAGTGGCCTTGACAAGAGGACATAGTGGTGCGTTTACATCAAAATGCACTTGATGACAGTGAGTTATTGAAGTATTGAGTATATTTACTGTATACTACTGTCATTTATTCTGTATTTTGCCAGATTGTGGTGTTCCTGGGGTCATGATCATGGGAATATTGTTACCCAGGGTACAGCGAAGTGTTAATCTGGAACCTGCACTGGAAAAAATGCCCCTCCAAAAATAAGTAAAAAAACAACAAATAAAAGACGTTTTTGCTTGAAATAAGCAAAAAAAATCTGCCAATGGAACTAGTGAAAATCGGCTTGTCAAGATTTCTTGAAATAAGATGTGATATTTAGGACTTTTGAGATAAAAGTGATCTTGAAATTAGCTTAAAAACCTCTTCAAATGAAATAAAAAAAAGCTTGTTTCATGTAAAATATGACTCAAAAAAATTTGTTTTCAAGACTTTTTCACTTAACAAGATATTCCAGATGTATTGTATTAAAACAAGTCCCTATATCTGGCTGAAATGGTGCTTGTTAGGCAGTTGTGTCTTATATTAAGTGTAATGAGATACTCAATGAGACAAATATACTGTACTTGGTAAGATTTAGATTTTTTCCAGTGTGCTTACCAGGTTTGAGATTTAATTCTGGGGGAAATAAGAAGTGAGTTTGCTGCTATAGACATCAGCTAAAGGAGCTTTTTCTTAAGTGTCTGCCCTCACGCGTGTGCATCTTTAGCATGGACGAACCCACTAAAAGCCTCAGGGTGCTGCAGGCAGCCGGAGAGAAGTTGGTCTGAAACCCTTTAAAGTCCAGAGTGAAACTTTGTGGTTACGATGCTGAACGGGGAAAGAATCTCACACCTGCCTCGGCAGCTGTTGTTCTCACCGAGGGAAGAAGCCAACAACACATCGGGGACCTCAACTGTTCGCATTACCTTCTTCCACACATTTAAATGCTTCTTCAAGTGTTCAGAGGCAGATTGGATGCTGGCACAGATACTCCAGCTAAACAAAAGAATGGCCTGACAGAAACAACACTGATCCCATCATTAAACACAATGAGCAGCAGGTTGGAGAATGAAGCCGATCCTGGACCTGCATTGTGAAAAATTAGCTGTAATATTACACAAGTCGCAGAATTCTAACAATTTTAATGCTTTTGGCTGGGCGAGTTAACTCGTTATTATTTAACGTCGATAAATATTTTATCGCGCATTAACGCAGTTTTTATTTTTTTATTTAAAAAAATATATATGTATATTTATTTTTTGGGCTTTTGTGCCTTTAATGGAAAGTTCAGAGAGACAGGAAGCAGGGGCAGAGAGAGGGGGAACAACATGCAGCAAAGGGCCAGCTGCAGCGAGGACTATAGCCTCTGTACATGGGGCGCCTGCTCAGCCCACTACGCCACAGACCACCCCTGTTTTATTATTTATTTTATTATTGTAAAAGTCTGTTGCTCACAGGCTTTTATTTTGTAAAAGTCTGTTGCTCACCGGCTTTTATTTTGTAAAAGTTTGTGGCTCACAGGCTTTTATTTTGTAAAAGTCTGTTGCTCACCGGCTTTTATTTTGTAAAAGTCTGTTGCTCACTGGCTTTTATTTTGTAAAAGTCTGTTGCTCACAGGCTTTTATTTTGTAAAAGTCTGCTGCTCACAGGCTTTTATTTTGTAAAAGTCTGCTGCTCACAGGCTTTTATTTTGTAAAAGTCTGTTGCTGTCTGCTGTGGAACAGGAAAAGAAAGTAATCGGCGGATCCACCAAACATGGAGAAGGGTACGGAACTTTTACTCGGCCATTTTCATTTTAAAGTTCTTCCAGACGGCGGAGTCGACAGAACCAAAGTCATCTGTAAACACTGCCAAGTTGAATTGTCTTCTCAGCGTAGTAGTTCCAGTCTAAAATATCACTTAAAGGCAAAACACACAACTGATAGCAGCAAGTCATTCAAGGAAACAGACAGTGGAGCGAGGCTGCTACATAAAAACTACAGAAAGATGCTGATGTTAAAAGTGTGTTTGCACAACAAATGTTATGGCACTTTCATTCATATGGCAGCACATTTAAAATAAAGCTAAATGCTAAAAGCTATACACTACTTTTGGATTCATTTTTGGATTCTGCGTACAAATGCGATTAATCGCGATTAATCAGGGAAATCATGTGATTAATTAGATTAAACATTTTAATCGTTGCCCAGCCCTAAAAAAAAGACATGAGAAGTTACCTGGTTAGGTTTGACCATCTTAAAAACTACGCGGCCGGGTTTAGGAAAACATCATGGCTGGGTTTGTTTCTCCTTTACTAAAAGACAGGAAAATGCAACATTCCTCTTGTTGTCTGTCATTAAAACTTGATTTATTTGGCTCCTTTTTTTACATTTTACTTTGAGGACGGTTTGTTTCATGGTGGTCAACTGCTGCCACGGATGGATAGACATCGCCGTCTGGTGTCGGTTTTCAGTTCTGCATTTGTTAACCTTTCCAGGAGTTTAAAATGCGGCCCAGGTGGAGCCCATGTTTGGGGGAAACGGTTGTATTTCTATCCCAGACTTCAGTGTTGTGGGCTGTAATGAGCTGTGCAGCTGCTGTCAAGGCCTCAGACTCTAAGCACGGCCTCCAGAGGTTCTTCAGTCCAAGCCATTAGCATTCTGAATTTTGATTTCTTCTCTACATGATGCATCCGTAAACACTGCATTATGAAACGTGGCTCAGCGATGTTTTCCTCCGCAGTTAAGCAGAAAGACGAACCCCGGGCAGGGGAATAATCTGCATGTTAACGGATACATAAGGAGGACAGAAGAATGGAGGGTGAAAACACATCGTGAATATTTCAGAGCAGGTGGGAGCGGCGTGTTTCTGCACTCTGAACACAACACAGACATTGTGTTAGAAGTCAGCCGGAGTCCGCCCGGCACTACAGAACGGCCGAGGAGGGCTGCTGAGCACCACCGGTAACCATGGCAACGGAAAACCGCCAAACAGTCTGCAGCAGAGTCGTCCTCGGCGGAGGAGCGTCGTGTTTGTCACTTTTTTTTTCATATTTTACGTTTATGTGAAAAAGGTGTTTTCTGGAGAGAGTAAAAAAACCGCTTAATATTCAGATTTAATGTGCCGAGTCGACACAATATTCTGATTAATTTAACAGCAAACGTGCACCGAAGTGGTTATGATCCGTTTTTTTGATGACGGCAGAAACATTTTATGGTTGCAGTTTGTTTTGATTTGTAGATGTTGTTGGTAATTCAGCTTCAGGGAGGTCAAAGGTCAATGTCGAAACATCCGAAAATATACAGGAAAATACAGGAAAACGAGCCAGTAAGGAAGGCATACTGCACAGTGAGGCTTCTACCAGGTTATAAATGCAGAGAACGGCAGGGAAATGGATTACAAATGAGTCTGCTTCACTAACTGGTGATAAATTGCTCAGCTGTAGTATCAAATCAAATCAAATTAAATTTATTTATATAGCATATTTCATGTACAAACAATTCAAAGTGCTTTACATAAAATAAAAGCATTGCAGCAGGGAGTGGAAGAAGCATTAAAAATACATAAAAGAATATAAAGAGAAACAAATAAAATCATTTAAATGAATTTAAAAACAGGCAACAGTCCAGATAAGTTCAAAGATATCGTGCAGATTTCATGCATAGACACATGAGAACAGAAATGTTTTTAACCTGGATTTAAAAATGTCTCCATTTGGTGAAAGTTTAATCTCCACTGGCAGTTTGTTCCACTTGTTTGCAGCATAACAGCTAAATGCTGCTTCTCCATGTTTAGTCTGGACTCTGGACTGGACCAGCTGACCTGAGTCCTTGGATCTCAGAGCTCTGCTGGCTTTATATTCTCTGAACACATCACAGATGTAAACCATCAGCAGGCTTTTAAAATCTATTCTGTGCAGAGATGGGACCAAGTCACACATGTGCAAGTCCCAAGTAATTTTTTCTTGGTCAGGTCACCTTATTATTGCAATTTCACCTGCAGAATCTGATCTTAATAAAGTGAAAACACAAAGATATAAGTAACTGTCAGTAAACATCATTGGCCAATGTGTCCAACCTGTCCACCCCGTATCATATCAAGCTAACGTTAGCTAACTACCGGCTAGGCTAACAGGATAATATTAGCTAATTTAACAGCACTTACTGGTCAGAATGGATCTTCTAATGACGAACAAAGTTGGAAGTTGTCGTCTGGCTGTCTGAGATGTTGATGCCGCATGTCTTGCACTGTGCTGTTCGTCTTTTGCCGTCAAAATGGTGATTATGAAAGCCGAAGACAACGACTCTCGGTCCCGCTGACATGTTGATGCATATCTGATATGAGTTTATTCTCTCCAATAAACACTAAGGTATGCAGAGAGGGCATGGCTGACTGATAGGGTAGGGATCCAATCAGGACGCCATTCTCAGCCTGCGCTCCTACCGGGTAATCCATGTTATTTTTTAAATTAATTTATTAATTTTATATTCAAACCGAAAACATGAACTGAATAACACTCAAGTCATTCAAGTCATCGTGTCTCAAGTCAAGTCAAGTGCCGAGTCTTTAACTTCCAAGTCCGAGTCGAGTCTCGAGTCTTTTATTTTTTGTCAAGTCAAGTCACAAGTCATCAAAACAGCGACTCGAGTCCCCGTCTCTGCTGAAAAGCACGGATCCAAACACAGAACCCTGCTGAACCTCTGACATCATTCAGGGATGTCACATTCAGACCTTTATTTACAAATGTTTCGTTTCTTTACAGCAAACTTTACAGCTTTAGGTTTAAAATAAGAATTAAAAATCACACTTTTTATTCCTGTAAAACGTCAAAAACTCTGATGAAAAAAGATCTCGAATGGAGAAACTCTCTCTTCTGAGTGTGAGTTTGCGGAGATGATTTCATCTTAACTTGAGCCTTTCACACGCCGTAATGCCCCCGGTGGAGTCAACAGTTTAGTTGAGTTGTTGTGGAGCCCACAGAAGAGAGGCAGCGAGGGAGATGATGGTCCTGCTGTGGGGAGGAGGCGTGTGTCGCCGTGGTAATGGACTCGAGTCCAAGTCACAGTGACTCGAGTCCCCATCTCTGATTCTGTGACTGACTGGAAGCCAGAGTAAAGATTTTAAAGCTGCTGTGATGTGTTCAGATCTCTTAGTCCTGGTTGAAACTCTGGGATCTGAGTCAGTCTTACAGGCACAATTTAAACGAACGTTGAGTCTTTTTACACCAGACGTGAACCTGTTTCCACATGCAAGGAGCCACTTCTCTTATTCCGTTGACACTGAACGCAGCATCAGCCACGCCCTTCCTCAGTGGAACTGAGACTGTGTTCAAAACCATATACTACATACATACTACATACTGCATACTTCATACTTCATACAGCATACCGCATACCACATACCACATACCGCATACCGCATACCACATACCGCATACCACATACCGCATACTACATACTACATACTGCATACTGCATACTGCATACTACATACTACATACTGCATACTGCATACTGCATACTACATGCTGCATACTGCATACTACATACTACATACTGCATACTGCATACTGCATACTACATACTACATACTCCATACTGCATACTGCATATTACATACTACATACTACATACTGCATACTGCATACTACATACTACATACTCCATACTGCATACTGCATATTACATACTACATACTACATACTACATACTACATACTGCATACTGCATACTGCATACTACATACTACATACACCATACTGCATACTGCATATTACATACTACATACTACATACTACATACTCCATACTGCATACTGCATACTGCATATTACATACTACATACTACATACTACATACTGCATACTACATACTACATACTACATACTGCATACTGCATACTGCATACTACATGCTGCATACTGCATACTACATACTACATACTGCATACTGCATACTGCATACTACATACTACATACTCCATACTGCATACTGCATATTACATACTACATACTACATACTGCATACTGCATACTGCATACTACATACTACATACTCCATACTGCATACTGCATATTACATACTACATACTACATACTACATACTGCATACTGCATACTGCATACTACATACTACATACTCCATACTGCATACTGCATATTACATACTACATACTGCATACTGCATACTGCATACCGCATACTACATACTACATACTGCATACTACATACTACATACTACATACTGCATACTGCATACTACATACTACATACTGCATACTGCATACTGCATACTACATACTACATACTCCATACTGCATACTGCATATTACATACTACATACTGCATACTGCATACTGCATACTACATACTACATACTCCATACTGCATACTGCATACTGCATATTACATACTACATACTACATACTACATACTGCATACTGCATACTGCATACTACATACTACATACTCCATACTGCATACTGCATATTACATACTACATACTACATACTACATACTCCATACTGCACACTGCATATTACATACTACATACTACATACTACATACTGCATACTACATACTACATACTGCATACTGCATACTACATACTACATACTGCATACTGCATACTGCATACTGCATACTACATACTACATACTCCATACTGCATACTGCATATTACATACTACATACTCATCGATCAGACAGTATGCAGAGTGTTTACCCACAATGCATTTCGCTCCTGCCCGAGCCGAAATCAGCCGGCCTGAAGCTGATTTCCCTTAAGCTCTAAACTCTGTAAACTTTAGCAACATTTGAAACATTTTCAGGGGAGAAAGTAGTCGTTTAGATCCCCAACGTGTTGAAAACCTGACAAAATACCGGCTGTTTACAATTTTGTTCCCACGAATTCGGCGCTACTAAAGCTAGCCGCAGTGCGCAACGCACTTCCTGTTATTTTCACAAAATAAAATACCCGTTGCCTTTTATCATAGGGAAAGCCATTACCATACAATTGGTGCTTTTGTTTTGAAAACAGGAAGTGAACCTACACTCGTTGTAGCTAGCTTGAAACTGCCGTTTTGACAGGAAATGACGATCGGTGACGTCACGTTACGTTGCATCTTGGGTAGTTTGAGTATGAGTAGTAACCTCATGATGCATACCCAACATTTCAGAGAATCTAGTATGCATCCGGGAACTTAAAAAAAGTTAAAGTTAGTAGGAGTAGTGGGAGTAGTAGGAGAAGTAGGCGGTTTCGAACACAGCCTGAGTGTGCAGTAAGTGGAAAGAGGCTAATCATTCACACGACATGCTGCTGGGCCGTCCGGAGCTGCTTTTGTTTCCATTTTCTTCTCTTTGCGAGCTGCTGAAAACAAAAACTAAAAGCAGAAATGACAAACGACTCGACGACAGCTGCAGTAACGACCTGGCAAAGCATCGCAGCGCAGGTGGACGTCCATGAAGTCCAGTCGCTGCCTGTAAAGGATCCGCAGCCATAAATCAAAGGGTTCATTTTTTAAAGCTTTATGTTAATTTATTCCATCACATTTGAGCCAAACCAAAGGGAGCTTCAGTGCATTAAAGAGCCGTAATTACCCAACAGTTCTGCCACTTCGGACAAGAACTCTCTTACATTTGAGCTAAAACTCTGCACTTTGACTTTAACTTGAAGGTTTCTACTCAGAGACGTTAACATCAAGTAAAGATGCACACAAATATTTCCACATTTCTGAACCTCGGCTACTTGTGTTCCAAGCTTTTCTTTAGCCTGTCGGTTCATTGCTCTGATATTTCCTCCTCCGTACATATAGTTTGGTCTGGTACTGTGTGCTCCTTGTTGTACTTTTGTTTTGCCAGACCTAGCTTTAAGCTAACTTTCTGGATCTGTGTCTTTGAAAATTATACTCAAGTAAAAGTACCGTAACTTCAGAATAATATGACTCAAGTAAAAGTAAAAAGTCGTCATCCAAATAATTACTTGAGTAAGAGTAAAAAAGGTGAAAAAACTACTCGAGTACTGAGTAACAGTTGAGTAACGTCTGATTTATTTGTTAACACAAGCATTCAATCAGACAGACAAAAATATTAAATAATCATCTTTAGGCAAATTAGAGTTCATCCAATTGATAAAATAAATTAAAATGAATTAATTCATTACAAAATAGCTTAAATTAAAAATAATCCAGGTAAATTCAAGAACTTCACTAAAAAATAAAAGAGATTTAGGAAATGTTTAAAACATATGTAACCCATATGTAACCTAAAAAACAAACATTCATCTATCCATGGGGGAAAAACGAGTTTAGGAAACTTAGCGCTACATGTTTCCTCAAGTTAGATGTTGAGTTTCTGCTGAAATGTGCGTTTGTTTTGGTTGACACAGAAGACACATAATGTAGCTGCTGTTTCTCACTCTTTGTAAGGTAAACATGCTTTCAGTATGAGGCCTCGTCTGCGTCTTCATTTCCCACCGTTGGTTCTGACATTTTTCATCTGTTTCTTTGTTTGTTTGCTACGACTGCTAATGCTAAAGCTAACTCGTCCCGCCGCTGAGATCGAGTACGGTCACGTGACCAGACCGCACGGCTGCGTCTGATTGGTGGAACACAGTCAGGTGGTAGAGCCTTTGGCGGAAGTCTCTCTCTCTGTCAGAATAAAACATTAAAATGAGGCGTACGCGGGGGGATAAAAATAATGAGGCGTAGAATACCAAAGAGGTAAGAAGAAAAGTAACCAGCTCATTGTAGCCTAATGTAGCGGAGTAAGAGGACAGTTTCTGCTGCACACATCTACTCAAGGAAAAGTACAAAGTATAGAGATTTAAAACTACTCCTAGAAGTATAATGTTTTCAAAAACTTACTCAACTAAATGTAACTGGTTACTGCCCACCTCTGGCTGAATAATGTAGCTCGTATGAACCCTTTTAAACTCAGTGATGACTTTGAGGCGAGGGCCTGGTGAGGAGATTCGGCCCGTTTCTAAGTTGGCTGAATACCTCCAGCTTGTGGAGCATCTGCTGGCCCCGTTTATCATGCTGGTATCTGGCTGCTCGGGTTGCCATATTTCCTCTTCTGGGCTCGGGGTCCTCGGCTTCACTGGCCTGCTGCCTAACAGCCGGACATCTTCCTGCTTTGCTCGCCTCACCTCGACACTTGTGACATGTGAGGCTGATCTGGAGACGATGTGTTAGCTAAACCATTTCAGCTGTAACCTTTAACAGTGGCGTTCTCACAAATAATGGGATCAAAAGTGAAGCCCGCCCCCGACTATCTACACTCTCAGAAAATAAAGTACAGAATTGTACCTTTAGGGGTGCGATGGCTTGTCACTGGGGCAGTACCCTCAGAAGGTATAGTTTTGTACCCTTGTGGTTTGTACCCTACAGAGACCAATCTTGTACCTCTGGTGGCAATTTTGTACCCTTATTCTGAAGTAGCCTAACACAGACTGTCTATTGTACCCCAGCATGTAGAAAAAAGGTACATATATGTTGAGTACATATATGTACATTTTGGACCCTCAAAAAGGTACATATATGTACTCAAGTGGTAAAAGGTACCTATATGTACTCAAGTGGTAAAAGGTACATATAGGTACCTTTTGGACCCTCAAAAAGGTACATATAGGTACCTTTTACCACTTGAGTACATATATGTACCTTTTTGACCATCAAAAAGGTACATATATGTACCTTTTACCACTTGAGTACATATATGTACCTTTTTGACCATCAAAAAGGTACATATATGTACCTTTTACCACTTGAGTACATATAGGTACCTTTTGGACCCTCAAAAAGGTACATATAGGTACCTTTTACCACTTGAGTACATATATGTACCTTTTTGACCATCAAAAAGGTACATATATGTACCTTTTACCACTTGAGTACATATATGTACCTTTTTGACCATCAAAAAGGTACATATATGTACCTTTTACCACTTGAGTACATATATGTACCTTTTGGACCCTAAAAAAGGTACATATAGGGACATTTAGGCCCAATAATTAACCCTAGAGGGTACATTAGTATAGATTGTACCTCAGGGGACAAAAAAAGTACCCGTACTGTAGCCCTATCTCTGAGAGTGTACTCTTGAAGACTTTTCGAGGAGATTTTCAGACTCCAAAGGGGCAGGTGTCCTTTCTTTATAACTTGTTTGTAAGTCAATCCAAAGAGTCATCACTTAACATATTACAATCATGGAGATCCGATGTGCAAATAAATCTAAGGAAGAATGGGCCGCAGCTTGTTTAACAGCTCAAACTATTAATACAAACTCTAAATTACTACAATACTACTACTACTACAAAAAAAGAAAATAGTAAAGTGTAAGTGCATATTAATACAGAGGAATTCCAAGTAAACCTACTCTTAATCAAAAAAAAAAAAAAAAAAAAAAAAAAAAAAATTAAATAAATAAATAAAAAAAAAAAAAAAATTACTACAACACAAATGGATAAGCAGACAGTATATAACCCCAAGTAAGCTGCACCTTTTTAACCCAAATATAATAATAATAATAATAATAATAATGCATTTTATTTGACAGCGCCTTTCAAAACTCCCAAGGACACTTTACAACATTAAAAACACAAATACAACATTGGGAAAAAGAATAAAATAAAAACATAAAACCACAAATAAAAACCTTTAAAGTGAATATTCCAGATACTTGCATTAAACGTAAGCTACAAAAAGGTTCTTTATTCCGTTGCATGTGGGAACGCCCTCTGATGCTCTCTTTTTGGGGGAAAAGTGTCGAACCTGGCCGGTCGAATCATTGAAAAAAAAATACCTCTCAAGCCAAAGTTTACTAAATATTCACAACTTTGTGACCTCCAGAAATGAAAAATCCTTACTCAATGTTTGTTTTCTGGAAGCTAAAAGATGTACAGCCTGTTCATGGAAAAGGGATAAACCTTGTACTACTTGGCAATGGTTAACAGGGAAGTCTTTTTACTCGGCTTTAGAAAAGATGAGCTACACCACAAAAAATTAAGACAAGTTTGGGAAAATCTGGAAGGTTTTCTCTAATTTAGAAGGCTGAACTGAAGATTTATCCATCTTTTCATGCTATCTTGATTTAGTATACACATTTAGACCTTTACATATATGTATATATGTGTGTATATATAGATATAAGCATTTATTTATTCACATATTTTTCATTTATTTATCTCTCTGCCACCATGATTCTTACACAAGCAATATTTCATTTTTGTGGTTAAAAACGTCCCTTTTTTTTGTCTCATTCCAGTTATTTATTTATTAATTTTATTTTAATAATTATTATTGCTGTTATTAGCAATTATTATTATTGTTTTTTTTCTTGTATGTACCTTCTTGTTCTATGTTTCTAGTTTTGTTTCCAAGAATGATCTGGAGTTGATAATCCATGCGTTCGTGTCTTCTCGTTTAGACTATTGCAACAGCCTGTTTTCATGTCTAAACAAAAAGGAGCTGTCTCGTTTGCAGCATGTCCAAAATTCTGCAGCGAGGTTACTGACCCGCACAAACAGAAGGGCCCATATCACTCCCATTCTTAAGTCCCTTCATTGGCTTCCAGTGGCTTTTCGTTTTTAATTTTAAAATCCTGGTGATGACTTTCAGAGCTCTCCATGGTCAGGCTCCTTCCTACATTAGAGCCCTTTTGTGTCCGTACACTCCCTCGCGAAGGCTGAGGTCAGAGGACCAAAATCTTCTCCTGGTCCCTCGTACTCGTTTTAAGACCCGAGGAGATCGCTCCTTCCAGGCCGTCGCTCCGCGGCTCTGGAATGATCTTCCACTCTCTTTACGTTCGCTTGATACAGTGGATGCTTTCAAGAGTGGACTTAAAACCCATCTCTGTCGTCAAGCCTTTTAACCACAGCAGTGTGTTGGCTGTTTTTATGACCACTTTCTTTGTTTTAGTGTTGTTTTTGTGTTGTATGTTTTTATTGTCGACTTTTATTGTATTTTACGTGCACTTCTTGTGAAGCACTTTGTGACCTTCATTGTCTGAGAAAGGTGCTATATAAATAAATATTACTTACTTACTTACTTACTATGTTCTTCACCGTTTGTAAATGAACAAAATAAACGTGTTTAAAAAGCCCGCAGTTATTCAGTTCTCAGTTTAAAGGCAAGAAACACGAGGATTGATTCATTAAAAAGATGTTTTAAATAATCATACTATGAGCTCACTGGCTGAGAATCATTTGACTCTCTGTAATATGAAGAGATATTTTGGATTTGACACGTATTCTCACACGGTTTTCCTTCTCTGTGTGTGAAATAAACTTTAAGAGGATTTTCTTCAGTAAATTCTGGGTTTATTTGTGTGCGTCTGCATGAATGGTTCAGTCGCATCGAAGGAATAAAAGATGAGACGGCGAATCTGAAGAAGAATTGATCTTGTTCTCTAAGCAGCACTCTGGGAGGGAAGCCACTTACAGCTCAGCCTCATGAATAATGCTCAGATGATGCTGGATCTGAGGCCTCGGCTCACTCTGCGGCCGACCTTCCTCTGAAGCTTCATGCCCACACGATGCACGAACGACCAGCCGAGCAGGGCTGGAGTCTTTCCCAAGTTTCTCTCCAGTTCGTTAAAGGTGGAAGAATCCATAGTGGGACGTGACCCGGGAGGTGATCCGCTGTCTGATGAAGCGTTTCTGTTGTGGAACGTGCTCCTCAGAGCGGGTTTGGATAAATGGATGTAATGTGCGCGGTGATGGAAAAATCTTTAAGGTGGAGTTGTTTGAAGTATTTGAAAGCAACAAAAATAAGGGATGAAGTATCCACAGAGCACACTGTGTATAAAAATGTATTTCACAGAAATTACACGCTGACAGCAACAATGTTGGAGGCTGAATTTGATTTGATTTAGTTCCGCTCTATAACAATAGCATATATCTGTAGAGATGTATTCTCCCCTCAGGGATTAATAAAGTATTAAGTAAGTTTATTAAGAATTAAAGCAGGGAAAACTGTGCTGGACATCTACATGAGGAGCTCTTCTTTAGAAATCACTTAAATCTCTGTGAATATCTGGGATATTAAATCATGTCTGGAAGCAGTTTTGTGGAATTATCATCGTTCGTTTAGCTGTTTTAACGGGCAAATAAGTGAAGATGTCATCATTTAAAACTTGATCAGCCTAATGTAAAAGAATATAAAGCCAGCAGAGCTCTTAGATCCAAGAACTCAGGTCAGCTGGTCCAGTCCAGAGTCCAGACTAAACATGGAGAAGCAGCATTTAGCTGTTATGCTGCCAACAAGTGGAACAAACTGCCAGTGGAGATTAAACTTTCACCAAATGGAGACATTTTTAAATCCAGGTTAAAGACATTTCTGTTCTCATGTGTCTATGCATGAAATCTGCACGATATCTTTGAACTTATCTGGACTGTTGCTTGTTTTTAAATTCATTTAAATGATTTTATTTGTTTCTCTTTATATTCTTTTATGTGTTTTTAATGCTTCTTGCACTCCCTGCTGCAATGCTTTTATTTTATGTAAAACACTTTGAACTGTTTGTACATGAAATGTGCTACAAATAAATTTGATTTGATTTGATTTGAATGTAAAACCTGATCAGCCTAATTTAAAACCTGGGCTTTTCTCAGCTGCTGTTCACACTTTAAACGTCTGTTTCAACATGTGTAGGAGAACATCTTCGCGAAAGAAAGAGAATCTGAATTTGTCTCCATGATGGAGATGTTTTTACGTGCTTGCTTCGTTTTCTACGGAAGCCCAGAGCGGACGTGGTACGTATAAACTTTTTTTAAATGGTTTTCTCGAGATAACGAGATAATTATGTCGTTATCAAGTTAACAAGATAACGAGTTAATTTACCGATGGTTTTCGAGATCACGAGATGACTCTCTTTCCTTGAATGATCACGATCAGTTTCTCAGTGTTCTTAAAGCCTTTCCAAAGAACGGACTCGAGCTGAAAATGGCAGATTTTGGAGAACCCGACATAGATCAACGCGTCAGATTTGACTTCTGTCAGTTTGTTTGTCTTGTAGAGATAACTTTCATATCAGCCCGCGTCCT